>NW_003315191.1:0-91863 GCF_000151505.1 Trichophyton verrucosum HKI 0517 | reverse complement strand
CCCACCAGATTTGACCCGTTTATGACCTAACAGGCCTGTCTAAACTGTTAATCGCTGCTGTGATCCCTATGGTCACCGCCAGTTCCCCCCAGTATGAGGGTCAGAAGGCAGAACGACTATTGAAAAAGGGAGACAAAATCCTTCTTTGTCGACGACCTACCAGAGAAGCCGCTGATAGGTTCCCAGCAGGTCCTTTAGGAATATGACGGGGAATTTCATCGATTTTGCTCCATTTTCTACTTTGCTGACACGCCCCTGTCCCATAGAAAGGCCCCAAAAATAACGGAATCCAGCTGACTAATAAACGCTTTTGTTACTCTAATAGAGTTAGAAAAGACTCGCGGCTGTTTCGCTTGTCGCTTAACTAGGTTTTCACGAAAAGGTCGCGTCTACGTATTTCTGTGCCAAGTATATCGGGCACTTGATAGTGTAGCTGCTAATCGAGCCTAATTGCTTGGATACCACGTTCCCGCTTATTTCGTGGACATGTAGAGCAAAGCTCTCGCTGGGTCTGCCGTATCATGTCTCTGGATTTTATATACGACGAGAGATCGTACCAGACAATGCGGTCAATCCTATTAACGACTATCTATATAATTTTCAAACTTTGATAGAGGCACAGATATACAGATATTTATCGACTATTAATGATATGTGAACGTATGAATCAAACCCATGTCCATGCTTCAGTACCGCATTTAGTCAATCAACCCATCTTATCTCGTCCCGCCATGTAGAGGATAAAAAGAACAAAGAAAAAAACTATATGCATACAAGTGAAAGGCAAGGGGAAAAAAAATAATAAAAAAATCCCGAGACAGAAAACCAGCCAACGTCCGTATGAATAAGAATGGCTAATAATAACAAAACAAAAAAGAATCAGAAGTCGTGAAATGCAGGATAAGTCAAGTAGTAAACGGGGAAGAGGTTAAAAGAAAACTATAGGACTTGGAAGACTGAATTGAATAGACCCTGACGGCAAGACAAGGAGACGTGGTTATTTATGCAGTATCCATTTTCAAGCTGAGACATCAGGGCATCCACACATATCATGATAATACACGAGGCCAAAGGCGGCCAAGAAAAAGAAAAGTCGAAAAAAGTCGATAGGATTAAAGCCATTATCCAATATGGTCATTGTCTGGGTTCTTGCGGGTAGATATTATGGTGACCCGGTCCGGAGGGCGGGGGCCCACCAGATCCATGACGCGGTCGTATATGTTGTTGATGAAGGTTATTTCCCTGGCTGGATTGGTGAAGAGGATGAGACGGTGTGTTTGAGTAGGATAGCCCGCTGTTGGAGCCGTTTTGGGGGTGATGCTGGCCCAGGTTTGATGGAGGGGTATATGATCTTCCTATACTCATGCCAGGGTGACTAGGCGCGTTGGAAGATGACATGGGGCCCCCAGCACGAGGTATCCCTTGGGTATGAGAGACTTGTTGAGGAGTCATATGTGGGCTGTGGCCAAAAGGAGAATTGCTACGTTGACTTAACGAGAGGGAGGGCTGATGCTGATGGTGTTGGTGATGTGGGTGTGGCTGAGGCTGATGCGAGCGTTGATGCTGGTGCTGGTGCTGAAGATGCTGATGTTGGTGCGCCTGCTGTTCTTGTTGCATGACGGATGGCGGAGGTGCGTGGCGTGAGGTGGATGACGCCAATTGCTGAACATGTGGACCATACTGTGACCCATTACTTCCATGCATCCCATGCTGGTGGGATTGAGACAGTAAATGCGGAGGACCTGGCTGATGTTGACTTTGAGAAGCTTTATGGTGGCTGACTCCAGGAGGATTGTAACCAGACATCTGGCTCACATGCGGGTTCATGTTACCGGGACCAGACGGTAAGGGCGACGTAGAACGTTGCTGTGAGACTTTACTAGAGTATGGGGCGTTGTGTCGTTGAACGGGCGACCGCGTGTGCGGGTGGGCTTGGATATGGCGAGGACCCGGGGACTCTCGCCCTGCGGGACCCAGGTGTGGCTGTGGTTGCTGGCTCCGGTCCTGCAACCCCTGCACTGGCGGCTGCTGCAAAGGCTGATGTGAAAACGACTGGCGTGGCTGGGTGGCAGCTTGAGGCTGGTCGGACATATGTTGAAGGCCTGATACAGAATGAGGCGTATGAGGCCCGGAACCAGAGAATCCATGACTGTAGCTAGGTAGCCTGGAAATCGATGGAGTAGAAGAACTCGAATGTGATTGTTGTTGCTCGCGAGGATCAAATCTCGCCATCCAATCCTGAGTAGTAGAACCTCTCGTCGAGGTGGATGGAGGTTCCGCATATTGTCCACTGGATCCAGATTGTACTTGAGATTGCTGCTGTTGCTGGTGATGTTGAGGCTGAGATGGACCAGAATAATACTGTGGCTGCCTTTGATAATGATGCTGATCCTCGGAATGACCCGGCTGGCCTGACGAGGAATGACGTCCCTGGTAAACAGGCCGTGATGGAGAGGGCGGCCCAATAGCAACTGAGGGTGCTGACTGTTCGCTTGCAAACTTTTTCCTTGGCTGAGGCTCTTCCGGTTCGTCGTTGAGAATGTTCATGATATTGGAACGTTTCGCAGGCACCTGACGTTGAGGCTCTGGCGCTGCTGGTGGCACTGGTGCGGCAGCTATTCTCGGTCGACCATGGTCAGTAGGTGGGGTAAGAGTAGGGCCTTGTCGGCCTACAGATACAGGATGACCAGGAGTTAAGTACGCTGGAGGGCCTATTGGCGCCGGCCTTTCCATGGCTGGTATTCCACTTGGATCGGTGTCGAGTTTGATATGCCTTTGAACAGGAGAAGTGACGGCAGAAGGAATTGTACGACTTGAGCGACGAGAGTGTGACTGCGGCGTCGTTGAGGTGTTGCGTGCACCACCCGGCGGCTGCAGGTAAGGCCCTTGAGGGAATGTAGGCGGCTGCGACAGCGGGCCGTAGCGTGGAATGTCTCCAAGGTCTTGAATTTGGGGCACAACGTTTGGGTTCTGTCGCGGAAGAGTCTGTAATGGCATCCCCGGAGTTACTTGGCTCGTCAATGAAGACGGTATTGGCTTCACGTCCTGCTCTGACATGTGAGCAGCTATGTGAACGGGAGGACGGCTCTCCCTACGCTCATCAGTGAAATAACCCATTCTTGGCCCTTGTTGATTTCGATGGGACTGAGGCAACTGTGAGGTGCTGACAGAGCGTTGGTGGAGCTCATCACTGGTGGCAGCGAGGTTGGGCTGACTTGCAGGAGCCTGAACAAGGGGGTATAGTTTTGGTTGTGACCGGTCTTTCTCCATACCTTGACGTGGTTGTATCACAGGCGGCGCAGGTGCCATATTGATAACAGATGGCTTGGCCTTAGGCGCTAGCGTTCTGTCCATCATCTCAGCATGTTCCATATTGGGCGCCAAAGCTCGTGGCGCAATTGATGATGGGGTAGCCTCATATCGTCGCTTTGAACTAACACTCGGGGTCGGTAGGGGTCCAGTGGGCTCGCCTCGCAGTTTCTTGGCTTCGGCTATCAATGCAACTTCTTCTAGTTCTGTCTTCCCACCGTCAACACGGCGCTGAAAGTAGTTTTTCACCTATAAAAAGTTGTTAACATCCATCCAGCTCTGTTAGGGAATTCAATTATTAAATGCATACCATCGTTGGTGTCTTTGTTTTCATGAATTGAGAAATAGCGTCGAAATCCTTGCCAAAATGGGCCACCAGGTCTGGGAAATCCTTGACTTCAGGTACAGACCAATAGCTGGTAGGCTGCAGTGAGCCATACCCGCCATCGCTCGGGCCTCCCTTTGAACCTGGCTCAGGGGCCTCTAGGCCCGGCTGAGCTACTGACTGCATCTGTTGCTGCTGTGCCGGTTGCTGCTGCTGCTGCTGCTGCTGCTCCTTATTGCGAGAGCTTCTACTCGGTTTGGAACGCACCGCGGCCTCTTCCACCGGCTTCTCGATCTCCTCCTTAGCTTTCAACATCGCATCAACTAATGATTCCACGGCATCCGCCTCAGGTTTTGGCAGGGGAGCGACTGCAGGCAAGGTACTAGCGCACGCTGCAGCAGCTGCAGTCGTAGGTGGTGCAGGTTCCACCCTCGAAGCTGCCTGCTGACCACCTCCCCTCCCTCTTCGACCACCACGGCCGCCACCGCCACCACGACCAGCTCGTCTTCCGGGGGCTCTCTCAGCAGGCTGATCGCCAGAGTCCTTTGCGCCTCCGCGCTTCCCAGACGCCGGTGTGGGGGTGTTACTTTCAGTGTCAGCATTTGACTCGCCAAATGTAGGTGCAGCTGCACGTCTGGGCCTTCCTGTATCGGTAACAACAGGTGTCTCTGCATCATCTGCATCATAAGCAGGTCGGATTCCCAAATCCGCCATGAGAGCATTTGATCTTGGGGCTCTTGCAGTTTTTCTTGCACGTCCCTTGCGCGTCCACTTCTTATTAAGCTTGGCCTTGTACTTGATCTCTTCTTTGGTAGAGTAATAATGCATCACACACTGCTGGAAAGTACGGCCTGGAAGTAGTTCAGCAATTTTGCCCCATTTCTTCGGATGAGCCATGAAGGCTTCAGTGAAAGCTTTGTGTTCTTCAGGCGTAAAGTCGTTGGGCGGAGGATGGAAGGCAAAAACAGTGAAGGCATCCGCAGGATCGACCATTTGGTTAGTGTCTTGGTAGAGACTTGCTTTCTTCTGGTATTCGTCCAGCATGTCCGGGATACGGGCTTCACGAGTCATGTCAGGGTGAACGGTGGCCTCTTGATCTCGGCGACGCTCTGATTCTTCTTGTGCTGTGATTGCGGATGCCTTCAGAGCAAGTTGGAAGTCAAGCTCACTGTTCAGTTTATATCCCCGCCTGCCTTCGATCACAGGGAGAGATGCTGCAGCGGTCGCGGAGGGTGGAGGGGTGGATGATAATTCCGACTCAGCTTTCCTCGCCTCCTCTTTCTTTTTATCCATGTCACGTACTTTCAGTCTCCAGGCTTTATAGTACCGCGCGTACTGCTCACGCAAGACGGCATGCTGTTTAGCAACTTCACTTCGTTGTTTGATGATATCTTCCAACAGCGAATCCTTAATACGCTCATGGAGTTTATAATTTTCCTGTAATGTTTCCATATCCGAGAAGGGGGTCGGTGGACCAGAAGGTAGGAATGGCAATGATTCTACAGCCTTGGCTTCGATGATAGGTATCGTCACAGGCGTCCCGGCAGCATTCTCAATAGGTCTTACTTCTTCCGCAAGCTCGACCTCTTCCGCTTCTTTACCTGATAATGGGATGATAGCAACCGGCTTATCAGGACTTTCAACTTCCATGGCAGCTCCTGGCTGATCAAGATTTGCTGGTGCAGCGCCATCAGCTATCATCCCAAGCATCTGAATCTTCATGAGTAGATCAACCACAACTGGGTCCTGCAGTGGAGGCAGCGGGATTTCTGATTTTAGGGCCAACATTTCCTTCTCGAAACGTTGTTCGGATTGATTGAAGTCTTCTTCATCTAGGGCATCATCATCATCAGATTGCTGGTCACTCGGTTCATCGAAGAGCATTGGAATATGCTGCTCTGGTTCTTCCTGAGTCTCTTCCGTTTCTTTGATTTCCCCAGCCTCCGGTGCATCAAGCATCTTTGTATCATTATCGGCATCAAGAGATTGCCCCTGTATTTCCTCCTCTGATGGACGAGTTTCATTTTCTTCAGTGTGCTCTCTTGTTGGCTCAGAGCTTGCCTTCTCCTTTTCTCTCTTTTCGCTATCCTCTCCATTCACAGGGCTAATAGATGGTTGAGCTTCCTCGTCCCCATGGCCGCTGCTGCTAAGAGGACCCTCGGGTACGAACGGGCTTTCAAGCGCCTGTCTTTTGTTCCCCTCATCCCAAAGGTCTCTCTTACTTGACGGTGAGTTAGTGGCTGACATTCTTCTATTCACATACCCTGGCCTGACCCATTGATTACTACTTTTGGCTCCGGGCCGTTGACCGGTGGAGCGCTGTTGTTGCGCTCTTGGCCCAGTAGGTATAGATGCATGCTGGGAGTTTGGAGAAAGCGAGGTTGAATGAGGTGGCGGTGACTTCTGTGGCTGCGATTGATTTTGTGTCGGTAGAGATGAAGCGCGAGTAGATGACGGGGTAGCAGCGTTACTGGAGCCCGACAGGCCATGTAACGAAGGAAAAAGGTCGGGCTCCTGTTCATTAGAGGAAGCATGAGTATCCTTGGCCTTGTTTGATTGAGGCGCTGGCTCATGAGTGATGCCTCGGTCAAGTGCGGGGACAGGGTGGCTATAGTCAATCATGTAGCTCGGTTGGACTACCGGAGAGGCTGACGGTGGACGACTGGATCGAAGGGGCACTTCAGTTTTACTCCGGTCGGAACGTTGCTGTGCATCCACTCTATCGGCTCTAGGGGCAGTTGGAGGCTTGATAGGGGTGGAAGGGAATAGATCAGGACGCTCTCTGGGGGTATCCGATTGTGATAATTTTCTTGATGGTTCAGGGGTAGCGGTTTCCGTAATAGCAGCAGCCGAGCCAGCAGAAGAGAGGGAACCAAAGGCAGGCACTTCTGGGGCAGCAGGAGAAGGAGAGAACTGTGGTGTAGGCCGTTCAGAAGGCTGTTCGGGTTGAGCCGTCGTTGACTGGACGTGTGTCGGTGTACGGATAGGGGTGACATGCTCTGTCTTTTCCGATGGCCGCCTTGACTCCCTGGGAGTGGAAGATGTACTACCAGCTTTTCGGGGCCCAGCAGCAGCAGCAGCAGAAGCAGCAGTAACCTCGTCTTCAGTGCCAACTGCGGGCGTACCGAGAGACATCAGGGTTGGGGTTTGTGATACAGCAGATGACGGGTTGGCAGAATGAGAACCAGAAGTCTTGGTATCGATGCGAGCTGGTGGTCGATCCTTTTTCCAAGGCTCCACCCGCTCAAACCGGTCTCTGTCGTCGCGCTGCGACCACCTATCATCATCGCGATCACGACGGTCGAAGCGTTCCCTCCTGTCGAGTTCTCGATCGAGCATTCGATCTCTATCCCTATCCCGATCTCGTGGGTCACGGTTACGCTCCCTGTCTCGGTCCATGCGGACGTCTCGCCAGCCATCGCGAGACCGACTCCGCCCTCTGAATAGATCTCTATCTTCCAGCGGCATACCTCTCCCTCGCCCTCGATCTCGGTCACCACGCCCACGGCCTCGCATCGAACCTCCTCTCAGGGGAGGAAGATCTGAGAGTGGTGTGTTAAGTGAAATTGGTCCATCTCTTGAATTTCTGCGTAGACGTGGTATATCCAGTTCTCTGGGTCCGCTGTCTCTTGAGTCTCTAAAGTCTCTCATAGGAGGGGACCTCGATCGTCCTCGACCGAACCCCATCCGACCGTGACTGTCTCGCGAATCAAACCCGCGATCTCTACGAGGCCAGTCACGGTCTCCATCGCCTCTTCGGGGCGGCGGGCCATCCCTCAGGTCCCGGGGGTCGATCCTGTCCCTATCTCGATCTCTGAAGTCGTTCCGGCTAGGGAATCCTCTTCCCCTTGGGCCGGATGGAAGGAAATGGCCACCCCTGGACGAATCTATGAGGGCCTTAGGACCACGAGGAGGGTCTCGACCTAGTGGTGTAGAATTGACATCGTCATTCCCCCTGGGGCCCGATGGTATATGTGATGGTCCATGAGACGGCGGCGGGCCCCTGTCGCCGTATCTAGATGGCGGTGGTGAGCGGTCCCGCGGCGGGAATCGAGAAGCCATAGACACGTGACCGCATCAATATTATGTAATCTTGAAGAATAAAGTTCAACACGTGATTTCCCGGCTTTGGTGGACGCAAGAGGGAAAAACGGCCAACGCGCAAGAGGATTGCGGGAAAGGCGAATGGAGAGATATGATAAACGGAAACACCTTGAAGAGCCGTGGCTAAGGCGTGAACCTCTTTGGGATCACGAAATCCCGGGCAGGAGATCGCGCGGCGAGACAAGCACCAAGCGGTGGGCGACAGAGGAACCGCGCAGTTGATGAATGGAGCTTCAAGATCAGGCAGTCAACCTTGCATTACAGGGATGCAAGAGGTCCAATTTCCGTCCAGACAAGGCGGGAAAGGGGGAAACGACAGGAGATACAGTCGATGATCCAGGTAGACCGGGAAGAAAAACGAGAGCGATATCCAGCTCCTCCTCGGAACGCAGTTCTCTTGCGGTGAAGCGGGAAGTTGATAAAGATGGATAAAGGAGCGACGAGAAAAAGGATTAAAGAAGAAAAAGAAGAAGAAGAAAAGGCGAAACTGCCAAAGAAGAGAGAGAAACTATCCGGCTAGAGATAAATTAAGCAGAATGAAGATGAGAGAAAATGCGCGTCGATGCAGCGCAAGTAACAAGTCTGGTTTCGATTCTCTTGTTCCCCCCCGTTTTCGTTATTTGAGGCTGCGAAAAGAAAAGAAAAGAAAAGAAAAGAAAAAAAAAGAGGCGAATCCCAAAACGGAGCCTGGGTAAACTGATTCTCCAGGCCTTGAGCTCGTCTCTGCCGCTGCGGTGGATCCTATCTTCAGCGATCACAACGTCGTCGTCGCTGTCGATGTCCTTGTTGTTGCGTCGAGGGAGGGTCGGAGGGAGGTTGAAGGGCTGGAAAACTCGAGGATGCCGAGTTAGCTCAGGTTAGTAAAAGAGTTTTAGCTTAGGTTAGCGGGCTTTGCACTGTTTTAGGCAAGGACCACCTTTATTCGTTCCTTCTTCTTTCGCGCGCATTGGAACAGCGTTGGTCACGTGGTAGGTCCCTCTCCAGATCTTCTTTTTTTATTTCGCATCGCCAGCAGCTGATTTGGCCGCAGTTGAAGGCTCGAAGGGGAGGCCAGGAGGTGTGCCCAGGGTGACGGGATAGCAAGGGGCAGCGAATCACAGCAGAAAGCAGGCCGTCGTCGTCGCCCGCCCGTCGTTACTCTCCCAGCAGCGTTCTGTGTTTTGCGTGGTGCTGGTGCTGGTGCTGTGGGGGAGCCACTAGTCGTCGCTGTGGCTTGATGTCCCTTGGCCCTAGGCGCCGCCAGTGAGCTTTTTAGGCTTGCCTGCCTCTGCTGCCTCCATCCATGTGCCTTTTTGATGGGAAAAAAAATAAATAATCCAGTGGGCCGGGTGCGTGTCACGTGATAGTTAGATAGGGAGTGAGCTCGATCGCCTTCACGTCAGGCTTGCTTTTGTGTTGACGCTTATTATTTCCACCAAACATCAGGCTTCCATCACAAATCCCCGGTAGGTGTCTACTTAAAAGACGCGCATCCTTTCCCTTGTTTCATTTTTTATTGCGTATCATACGACAACCACATGGCGAGGTTGCTTTATTCCGCGAAAAGTACGGAGTACTCCATCGAGTCTTTGGCACTTCTCCACCTCAAAGTCCTAGTCAGCAAGGGCACACGACTTCACGGAGACGAGAGAAAAAACGGCAGCTTTCGAACACGCAGACGGTAGCAAGTCATAATGCCATCTGCCCAAATCCTGAAGACAGAGTGCTCTGGGCACCTCTAGGGCCTGGTTAGCGTGGTGACGGTCAACCAGAGAAATCAATCTTACTGGGACCTAAGAATATCAAGAGTTGTACGGCGCTAACCCGAAACATGTTAGCTGCGGTGCTTGCATGGCCACAGTCTTTGCGCATCGAATCGAACTTGCAAATCCCGTCAAGTGTGGACTGGACGGTGGATCCTGGCCGAGAGATGCTCAGGAGGTTGGTCGCCGTCGCCCACGCGAGCGCTGATTGGCCGCCAATTTCAAGGAACGCAGGGATGTCCGCATGTTCTCGAGCAAGACAGTTGCAGCAGCGCTGGCTCTGGGGTCGCACCACGCAAGCACCGTCCAAGGGGCCGCCCGAGAGAGAACCGCCATCATGAAACCTCGTCGCCCAGGAGGGGTCACTGACCTCCGCTTCCTGCATCGCCATTCGCTGCGTTCGCTGTGACTCGCCCTTTTCTCTGGTTCGCTTCGTATAGTGATTATTATTATTATTTTTGTCCCTTTTGTTCTTCGTCCGACGATGGAAACATAAAAGGAAGAAAATGCAAAAACCCCAGGTGCATCACGTGAGTTTGCGATGATGTAATCTGGGAGTGCATATACTGTATAAAATGTGCATAATAAAATATGCATGAAGCATAAAGGCGCTGATGATATGAGACTGACTGTCATAGCGAAGGCTAAGTTTGACCGATTTTGACCGATTTTGACTGCATGTTGAGCGTTCTACTGGCTGGCTGGAAAGAAACAGACTGGCTGACAGGACAACCCGCTAGGTCGAGGACATTGGTGTTTCAATTATTTGTGATATTATTGCGATCTCAAACCCTGAACGCGATGTAACTCCGTATACTCCACGCCTCCCGTCGTACCAGAACGCACAAATTATTCGTCCGAGATATATCCTCAACTAAGATCAGGCAGGCTTTCAACCGCAATTAGAGACTATGCATTAACCATACCATATCCAGACGCGTCGGCCTCTGAGTACACAATAATATCACAATCAACATTCTGTGTACAAAAGGACAACCCTACATACACTGCATAACGACGACGCAACAACCAGCAGTGTAACCACTTGCAGGTTCTTCTCTGACCCTCCACGGCGACCTAACACATCGTCGCCGTCGGTGCTTGCTTTGCTCCGAAACGCCTTGAAATTGGCTATCCAGCAAGGTAAAAGTTGGTCGATGTTCCCAGCGGATTACAAACTACCAGCTATCAGCCACCTAAGCATTACCAAACCATGTCCTCGCCACATTCGGCCCTTTCGTGAAGAGCGAGCTGGGGAGGAGACAAGAGATTCGATTAGAAATGAGACATTTCTTGTATTCGGCGTTGTTCTAGACATAGCAAGAAAAATGTCTATATAAGAGCTTCATAGATACCACTGCTCCGGCCGGATCACTTAAATGACATCACTGGCGACACAGCATTTAATGTCAAATCGAGTCCCCCTCTTCCAAACATCCTTCCATCTAATCTATATAACTACGCCCGTTATCACGCCGATAACTAGGGTCTTCAAGCATCGTTAGATATCATTTCATCACACCAGACAAATATGGCAGACAAGAAACTCCTCGTCGTGCTTGGGGCGACTGGAAAGCAGGGTGGTTCGGTTATCAACTCCATCCTCGGCGATGAGAAGGCCGCAGCGCAGTTCTCTATCCGTGCAATTACAAGAGATCCATCGAAGCAATCTGCCCAGGCTCTGGCTAAACGAGGGGTTGAGTGTGTCAAGGTTTGCTTCACAGTTAACGAATGCCCAATTACTACTTTATCGGGCTAACAGTGTCTAGGCGGATCTCAACAGTAAAGAATCTCTCATCGAAGCTTTCAAGGGCGCATACGCTGTATATGCTGTCACCAATTTCTGGGAGACAGGAAGCGCCGAGACGGAGATTCGGCAGGGCAAGAATATCGCTGATGCCGCTAAAGTGCGTTTCTCATAGTCGTTCCTGTATTCACACGATACCCGTTATACTGACGTAACGTCAAAATGTATAGGAGGATAATGTCCAGCATTTGATCTGGAGTAGCCTGATCAATGTGACGAAGGGTATTGTTGTCTCTGCCTCATCTCGAACCAAAGAAACGTCAAGCTAACAAGCCATATAAGTGTCTGGCGGAAAGCTCACAGGAGTCTCTCACTTTGACTCCAAAGCTGCTGTGGAGGAATATATTCGCAGCATCGATGTACCAGCCACGTTCTTCCTTCCTGGCTTCTACATGTCCAATATCCCAGCCGGCACCCTAAACAACGTATCCGGGGTATATAACTTTAGCAACCCGGTTCCAAATAATACCCCCATTCCCCTTTTCGACAGCTACCGGGATACCGGAAAATTCGTCAAAGCCATCTTGCTCAACCGGGAGAAAGTGCTTGGGAAGCAGATATATGGAGCAACCGATTACTATACTCCAGACCGCATTATCGCCGAGTTTCAAGCTGTCAAGACGCAGGATGGCCAGGGCGGCGCTGCTCTCCATATTCCGGACGAGGATTTCAAGGGGATCCTTGCCATAGGCAATATGTCGGAGAAAGCAAGGGAGGAGATGCTTCAGAATATGCAACTATTGTATATGTTTGGGTATTATGGTGGTGCAAGCCTGAAGGAGAGTCTTGACGTAAGTGGCAGTTCATTCATGAAACCTGGCGTTATAACAGGATGCTAACTTTGCCATGATAGCTTCTTGACGAGGCCCCGACCACCTGGAAAAAATTCGTCGAACAGGAACCTGCTTGGGCTCATTTGAAGTAAAGGATCATATGAACTTTTCCCATCTCTGAAGTCCCATCTCTGAAGGAGGATAGTCGTACCCCGGATTTAATCAAGTTCCAAAAAGGACAGGACAATAATTTGACAAATATTCATGACCATCTCCTAGGTAATATTAAAATAATGTATAGGGGTATTATAAGAAATCAAACTTCGCCTTGCATACGTTTATCCTTTAAGATGCGTTTATTGACCATTCTTTCGGCATATACTTTCCATAAATACCATAGTAGAAACGTGAGTAAAGTGAGTGGAATAGTTGCAGCTGGGAATATCCACCATTGGGATGATATCGTAATCGTCGTAGAATTACCGCCAGTCTTCGCCGAGGGACCATCAGATTGGCCCGGACCACTAACAAGATTAGTCCCTAGAAATCCCTATATCCCACTGTTAGCTGGTGTGCCTGTGCCTTCATAGTTTAGTATGTAGTAAAGCGTACGGCAACAAATGTCCCTGGAAGGAAAACCATGGTCATGATCGCAATGGTACTCATCGATGCACTCTCCTTCATTGCTTCCTCAGCCATACGAGAACTGAAATGTGTACTGTGCCGAGTACTCAAGTTGAAAAGCTAGTTGTCATCTCAAGTCAGCCTAGTTCTAGATATAATTGGGACTCTAGTAAGTAACATACCAGATCCAAAAGTCTTTGAGCCCGTGCCGCCACATCCTCTATGGATGTCTTAAAGTATGTAATCTGGTTCTCGAATCGATCATACTCTTCCTCTACACGGGTATAGAGCCAGTCACGGCTGTCCACGTCGGAAGCACCCTTAACCATCCTGTAAAACTGGTCGTGTTGTTTCCGCAAACGGGCGAGAACTCCAAGAATGAAATTTAACTGCAGTTTATCCTGGTCAAGACTGGTAAGCGTCAGGTGTAGTCGTTGTATATTGATTTCCTCTAGGCCGGAACTCCCTCCATGGGCCTTGATCTCCTCTTTTCTCACGGAATCCCTAGGATCTCGGGCAGCCCGCCGGTAGTACTGGATGGTGCTATTGAAATGGAGGAGATGGAGAGCAAATGGATTTCCCGCGAGAGCCGCCGTACTGGGATTGAGTATAAAGTCCACCAACTTATCGTGGAGTTCATCCTTTAGCGCCTTGGGGAGATCGTTGAACGAGCGGTGTTTCAGCAGTATGACGCTCGACTGTGACTTGACGTCGTAGTGTGTCACTATCGTCATCTTCAAGTCCGCCTCTTTATCGACGGCACGAATGTAGGCTCTTGCTCGTATCGCATACCAGAAATCTATCCAAAGTCAGGTCGTTGTCAGTACCGGGTCATAGCCAACATCCAAACAACCTCTATATAAGAAATATATACCTACCATAAGCAGTTACTTTATTCTTCTTGTCATCTCGACCGATTCTCGATCCAAAAATCTGTTCCTGTCCGCGTATATGCGAGCAGGCAGATGGAGGGAAGTCATATCGAGCCAGCACTTTCAGTAGAGAGTCAAGCGATATGTTCAACTCGTCCGCGACCTCGTCCTCGACATGAGCTTCCGTCTTCTCGTCGGCCAGCGCATTGGCTTTGATCACGCTAACAGCCGCAGCATTCGTATGTATTCGATGAAGTACCTTCTCGTGGGGCGTCGATTCAAGGAGTCTGGAGAGAAACGCGACCATCAGTCTGGTTGTAGCTAACGATCATGGGCCACAGGTAGTTACTTACATGAATCGTATTTGCGGCTGCGGTCCGACCTGCGATGGAAATTACTATACCGTCGATATATGGATGCTTTGACCGATCAAATAGCGTGATACGCAAGACAACTTACCAGCAACTTATGCAGAGTCTCGTCGTCGCAGAGTTGTTTCTTCCCTTTGGTGAGAGCAGAAGTTGATCAGCCGCTGAAAATCAAGCTTTCGGGAATTCCCGCAGGTGAACCAAGGCTCGGTCAACCGGTGAAAACAGGTACTTAGAACTAGATATTGTTGACAACATACCTACTCCACGATCATGGTCAAGGACGAGCACTCTCGAGGCTGCTGGGTATTTCTCTGATCGCCAGGAAGTCGGTGCCGACGTTAGTTCTTTCTGGCAGAGCCGCCCGTCATCAAGGGCTGGAGAATACGAGGGCAGGCCGACAGGATAATTTCGCCAGTCAATCTTGTCCATGCCGCAACACTTTTATCGATCTTGAACGGGAAGAAACGAGACAGCGAGCGGATTCTCCATTACTGGCAGTGAAAAGGCAGCAGCTCAGCTGTAAATAGTTTTGCGGTGGTGGTTTGGGTTACGAGAAGCACAGCCTTGCGGCTACCCCTAGCTATGCAAGCCACCTTACTCTCCCGTGTTCGCTATTCTGAGTGCATAAGGTCAAATTCAGGGCGGAGGGCGAGGATTAAATGCGCGGCTACAAGTATTCGGGGTAGATATCCCCTTATTTGCTGCCGGGGCTAGTTAACTAGTTAGCCTTCGTCGATGCTGTCGCTTCACCTCCAAAACTCCGCCCAGCTATCTCAGCCTCTTCTGTATCTCGTCCAAATTTGAGCATTCCCATCTGGAGTTCCAGTCCCTTCTCCTCACCAACTGTCCATTCCCAGTCTGCTGCCTGATAGCTTTGCCTTAGTTCTTCGTTTATATCTTGGATCGTAGCCATCCAGACTCTGAGCCGCTCTTGAGCCGTTTCCACATTGTCTGAATCAAAGTGCTTCGTGGATATAAAACGACCAAGCGTGATATGTCCCATGCAGGCAGTGTAGCATGTGTCTGTTTTGACTCCACTGCTAATGGCCATGCTATGGAGGTCTCTTCTTAAATGGTGATAGGTATAGGTGTCAGTCCCTACTGGAGCGAAGGCGATGGCTACTCCAGCAGCGTCGAACAAAAGCATCGGCCTTCCGAGACGAGCAACCCTTGAATGAGACGCAGCATGGGAGGCTGGGAGGTCCAGCATTTCCTGGACTAACGGTCTTCCAATCTGTTTGAACACGGACCACAGGTGCGCCATTGGATGGCGATGCGAGATCTCAACGACTGATAAATGCAGCCGAGAAGACTCTGGAAACCACATATCTGCCAGTGTGTTCAAATTTTCAATTTAGTTGACTACAGCCATGACATAACTCGTAAGAAGTACCACTTACCAGTTCCCACTACATCTTTAAGCCTGTTCTGTAATCCAAGCAGGAGCTCGAGGATCTTTCGGCTTGGACGAGCCCAGATCACCATACAGTTGACACTCTCGTCTCTATAGTGCTTCTCAATCTCCTTAGGCCCGCTGGTAAGTGCAGTATGCGAGAGATACTGAACAAGGGCAGGGCTGGGTATGATCTTCGCCTTGCCATCTGCCAGTGTCATGGATGCAAGAGACCTTGCCAGGCTCGCTTGTCTGTAAGACTCGTATGCCTGTTGCACTTTTATCTGCACGTCTCGGTTAGCCTGAGAAATCATTCAAATTTCAGTAATTGGCTGAATGCATCGCTTACAGGGTCGCCCTGGCATTCTGGGTGGTCAAGGAGGTCCTGGTACCAGTTCCGCGTTTGCTGGTCAGACTCGAGTTGGGCTGGAAAGGAGAACATGTTGGACGAACGGCGTCAAAGGTACCTGGAATGGCAGAAAGTAGACTACCTCGTAGGTGTAGGTTCTGAAAGTTAGAGTTGGTTATAACTTTCACTGCAGATAACCCAGTTACTACGCCCCCTCCGTATAACCATTAGTTATACGATACGCCTGCTCCATATCGGTGTAGGCATAGGATATTCGACGAAGCCCATTCCTACATAGATGAATAGATGTAGTATGTCTCGATAGCCATCACCATCTATCCATTCTACGCCTATTTACCTCCCTTTCCAGTACTCATATTAGACGCTGCAGCATTCCATAATTTGTGTTCCGCTCTGTATTGAGGCACGTGACTCTCATAGACCGAGTTTGATGAGTAAGCAGGCCTTGGCGAAAGTTGTCGAGAAATGGAGCATTGGATGACTAATAAGCATTTCTTACAACAGCTTACTCAGCAGCGCTGCCGACACTCTGGCTTGAAGACCACGAATGGGGTTCTTCCCTGATACCCGTAACGTTGAGGGGAGTTGATATCCGAAAGGCAATGTCAGCCAACGCTTCCTTAGGGCCTTGGATGCGGTCAACGGGTATATACCTATCTGGCATATCGCCTTCAAGCCACGGCTTTTCGGATAGGGGAAGTTGGGTTTCCAAATGGTGGAATGAAGCAAAAAGTAGAAATATAAACGGAGGAGTGTCCTTCAGTTGAACCAAGTCTAAAATAAAGGAAAGTAGAATTTTTTGAGACCGCGGGAGTAGATAATTGCGTGTCTAAAAGTCATCGACGTCTTTGACAAACTAGATAACTTAGGCAACGAAGACTTATCAAGTGTGAGGCTGCCGCGAATGAATTAACCGATCTGATCACAGAGGTCAGGGCCAGGATCTATGAGATAAGGACCTGTACTATGTATGGACGAAGGATATTGATATTGACAAGTCAAGTCGATTTTTATATTAACCAGCTAACTAACTAAACGACTAGCTTCTTCGCGAGATATGTTTCTTTCTTCGCCGTTATCGCTCAACTCCATCCTTTACTGGTACATAAACAGAGCGACGTGGAACGGAGAAGGTGAGAAAAGTAGGATAAGGAAATATTGAAAGTACGGCGGAAGCGTTTTTATCAGGCTTGGCATCAAGCCCGGTCACGTCAAATGAGATTAAGGGAATGGAAGGATAAGGAGAAGACATCGTCTGACAGTAACGGTGAAAAAGGGGTGGGGGAGGTTGGGCTGGAGCGCGATATTCGAGTATTCCAAGACACTGCAGGCCTTGTTTGTTAATTAGTTGTGTAGGTGTAGACATAATAAACTTGCATATGCATCATTACCAATCCAGAAGACAACGCGAGATTTATGGGGTTGTTGTGATGTAGTAGGGAGGAAGCGGCAGAGTAAGAGAGATAGAGAGACGAGGACAGGGAAGAAGGGGTATGGGAAAGGAAAGGATGTTTGTTTCGCATCGACGTATATAGAAGAGCTGTGTACTTGTTTGAAAGAGAAATCCTGCCAGAACACCACGCAAAGTAACCGAGCGACACATGAGTTAAATCAGAGAGAAAAGAAACCAGATCAAAAAGTTAAGTTTTAAAAAAGGGGTATATATAGCATAGAAGAAGAAGAAGAGGAAGAATTGATAAGAGACGAGGGTGGGAGTCTGAAATCACCATGACTCTCTATCTCTTGGGTTTGTGCTGAGCGAAGTCTCTCGCTCGTGGCTCTTCTTCTTCAGGTCGATGCCATCTCCAATTTCAGTAACCTCAAGGTCGGCGTCGAGGTTCTGGTTGAACAGCATCTTGGGGTTGATGCGCCAGGCTCCTTGTGGAATGAAGGTACTGGCGAATATTATGACAGCCATTACGCTGTACTGCACACCTGCAACGTTGTGAATTGCAGAGTGGATGTCTCCTCCGTCACGGCCACCAGTTCTAATGTAGACCGAGTCGATGTATTGACCCAGTAGCGGCGATGTGATAGCGTATGTAACGATGTAGGTGGTGTAAAGGCAAGCCATGACGGCACCGAGGGGGGAAACGTTTTGAGCTTTGGATTCGTGGCGAGCAAGAGCGGCTTGGATGTAGGCTGCAAGAGAGACATCTCCAGCAGCCCAGCCGAAGGAGATGGGGAGGAAAGTCGCGCCGATGATCCAGGCGTAGGCGACCTGGTCTGGTGGAGGCGTCCAGAAGGAGAGGTACCAAACTCCAAGCAACATGACGGCATCGAGTCGAACCCAGGGAATCGGGGTGGTGACGAGGTTGGTGAAAAGGAAGACGAAAAGAGCACCGAGCAATTCTCCCAGGTTAGAGCCACCAACAATGATGTTAGCCCAAGCAGAGTGACCGAGGTAACGACGGGCGACCGCGGGAGCAAGGCCGTTCTCAAGATAGCGATGACCGTAGAAGGCAATGGAGTAACCAGGGATAAGCCAGATGAACCGTCGGTTGGTGAGAAGAAGCTTGGATCCGGTCCAGATGGACTCGCCGAAGAGGTAGAAGGAGACAAACACTGCCTTGATGTAGGTTGGTCGCTTGCCCATGAGCGGTGGAGGAGGAGGCTGGAAGGTGTCTGCTTCCTTGATGAAGAACCAAGTGGCACCGGCCATGGCGAAGAACACGGGGGTGATGATGAATGAGTAGTTGTTCCCCAGGGTCGGGATGAGGGCTAGAGCAGTGCAGAATGCGCTAGCTGTGCCTGACGTCTCGTAGAAGACGTGGACCATGGCATCGAGTCGACGAAGCTTTTGAATGTTTCCTCCCACGATATCGCGAGGGATGATACGGCGGATCAACTCGACCATCCCGTAGACAAGACCAGTGACACAGTAGATGGGTATAATACCGTCGGTGTTGTAATCTCCATAGTAGTGGAAATCCATGGCCGGATGGTCGCCGCGGAACTCTGGTGGCATGATAGTTCCGCCGGTGGCAGCGTCCACGACCATTAGGATACCGGTGAACAGGCCGAACAAGACGACAGAAACAACCAGGACAAGCCTGGCTGGAGCCCGACGGACCAAGGGTGCGATCATGATCGAACCCACACACTGGCAGGCCTGGTTGAGGCCGCTGAGAAGCCCAACTCGCTCGAAGGTCTTGGCCGGTCTATGCTTCAAGTAGGCATCGTAGTCGTACCGGTTTGTAGCGAGGGCGAGAATAGAACCATTGAAGGCCTCGAGGCCGAACTTGTAGAAGGCGATACCTAGAATGTATAGGAAGATGTTACGACGCTCGACTGCGCTGAACATGCCCCAGCTGGTACGCACGCTCTCTTTGACCGTGGCTAGAATCATGATGGGCAGAGTGATCCTGTTGATTATGGAGGATGTGGTGTTGCTGCTGCTGTAGGCCCCGGTCTCATCTCATGGGCTGGCTGTTGTCTCAGTAGAAGGGACACACACACAGAGAGAGAGTGAGATGAGCGAGAGTTCTCAGACAGACTTCACCATCGACGAGCAGACGAAGCAACGACCATCAAAGAGGAAACGGGGGGAAGGGATGTTCAGGAGGCAGCGGGACAGCATCAGAGTATATATTCGCTGATTAAAAGGGCGTTGGTCCCTGGGGCTCTGGGTCTTCTGATGACGGTTTTCCCATATCTGCATCGCAACCGACACCAGCAGCAAGCCAAGGGCTTCGAGCTCAAGCACAAGAAAGATAAAAAAAAAAAGAGCGAGAGCAAAGACGGGCAAAAAAAGAAAAAAGAGCGAATACCACGCCCAATGACGGACAGGATGCCATGCCCGTGCAATCGGGGGAGCTTAATGGGCCCAAGTAAGGCCTTTTTCCCTCGAGTTCTTAGCCTGCCTGCCGGGGGATAAGACGCACCCATGTCGACTCTCCATTTTGCCTTGGTGGAGGTACGCCTCGAAGTGGATTGCGGGAGACGCTTGATATTTCCGTCAGCGAGACGGTGATTGGGCGGCAGGGGCATATCTTCTGACCTTGGGCCCATCCAAGTGGTGAGCAGCAAGAAGGGGGAGAAGGGGAGGAGGAAGAAGCAAAGGGCTTGCCGGCAAAGAGGCAAAAGCTTGGATCGACGGCTGTGGCAGATTCGGGAGGCTGGCAAGGGGCTGCCTATTGGCCCTGCGGCTAACTCGCCTGCCACCATAATTAACAATGGCGACGATAATAAATAGCACAGCGCTCGCGCTCTTCTTTCTCGCTCGCCCTGGCAGCGCCTTTCGGCATCGAGGCTCCGGGCTAGACGTCTCTCGCTCTCCCTCTTTGTCTTGTCCCAACAGGGAAGATGGCTCGGCTGGGTTATTTGTTATTTTCTGGTGGAGTACGGATAGTAATAAAAATACTTTTCTAAGTACGGAGTACTGAGATGCGTATCCTTTTTCTCGTAAGGTTAGGCCTTCAAGCCAGCGTGCCGGTAATGCGTGCTCGATGGACTCCGTACGGAGAGTGTAATGTATATATAGAACTGGTCTTTGCATTCTTGCTGGTCTCTCTTAAAAAAATCCCCCGACTATGGGACTACTGGCCCTTCCTCTGTGGCGTATCAGGGGTCGTCCAGGGGGCAAGCCTGTCGTGCAACAGCCATCCATTCGAGTTTGGTTTGAGCCCACGCCCGGGGATGCTTCGGCCATGCTCGTCGCTAGGCCATGCGGAACCAGCTTCTGATTCGAGGCACGGCGCATATCGCGCACATCTGCCCTCATTGAGCTTCTAATTTGGGCGTTTCTTGGTCGTTTTGCGAGTCGAGCTGGCCCATTTTTTACGCTCGGCGTTGGCTGCAGCGAAGGTTGGAGGCGACGACCGGCCGGGGAGAAGGGAGCAAATCTTCGACCACAGCAGCCGCACGTGTCGCCCATAGGCCAAGGTACCTGTGATGTACCTCGCAGTAGTCCGATGTATGGGGATGTACATGCATGTACCTCTTGGCGATGCAGCGGCGATGCGGCAGCTATGGCAGCCAGTTGTCGATGAGGAACGTCACCGAGAATTACTTATTATTGGAAAAAAGGTGAAAAAAAAGGGTCCCTGTTCACAAGCCTTACTCGTTAGTTTATAGCTAGGGGGAGTGGAGGGGGGACTCATCTGCTTTTTTCATATCACACCACAGTCTCTCGTCTACATGGCCGAGGGCATATAGCAAAGCTCTTAGTCGGACTTCACGTGTAGCAGGCCGCCATTGCAAATGGCAGCAAGTTAGAAGCTCGCTCAATCTCTTGGTAGTTGCTCATCGTGTTGGCAATAATATATTGGCAATTTGCTGCTCCACGGTTCTGGGCTGCTTCATAGTACCAGGCTTCATTCTGTGAGGCATCCTTGCTATGCAATTGGTGAAACACGGTGGACTCCTTAACCCCATTATTGTTATACATAGAAGTGTGCACGTATCAACTCTCCATCCTTCCACTCCCATCCACGCTACATACTGGGGGGAACGAGAGGCCCCCCCCCTCTTAACGCCGCACTAAGGCAGCAGGAAAAAAACGTGCTGGACAAGGGTCTGCAGGTCAATTTGTGAATCTGACGAGTTATGCGGGTGAACGTCCGGTCTCCTGGTGAAACACCCCTTCCATGTTTTTATCTCAACCATCGCCATGCTTGACCCTCCCCTTGCATCCAACGTTTGCATTAGCACCGGCAGTAGCACTGGAGTGGCCCCCCTAGTGAGTGGTTAAAAACGTGCAAACCCAGTGCGCTGGGTGCTCCATTCCGCATCCTTCGTGTCCTTATCTATCTCACACCGTCCAGACCGCCAGGCACCACCAAAGTAACCATAAGTGTACCCCATTTTTTAACTCGGTGCCATCGTACCATGCCAGGGGCACAGTCCAATAATAGACTGTTCCCTTTTCATGAAATCTCTGTTCGTCGCTTCTTCGCTTGAACACCTCGGGCTTCAACCTTCCCTATTGCGGGCAATACCCTAACTGCGTGAAAAACATATCCTTCCGCTCCACCCCGGCCAGTCATGAGAGGGTGTGTTCGACCGGGAAGCACTTGCCACGTCCTCACTCGAGATGTGTGTAACGTGGGCGCTAGCAGCAACGTTGGGTCAACGGGGAAGTCCTCCTCCTTATCTTCTGCAGCCCCTTCTGCCACCTCTCGCTTATAGGTGATGTACGCGGTCCTGCGTGCAGTTGAGTAGAGATCGGCTAGCTGCACCAGTGGTTCAATGTATGGTGAGTACACCACCACCTGTGCCGACCCAGCCAGCAAAGGGACCGTGTATTTGAGTATAGATGCAGGATCCATTAAAGTTGCAACAATAAGTCCGTCAAATCCGCCTGCTCTTGTTTCGTCAACCGTATTACGTACTCTTGTCCAGCGCCGTTTCTTTTTGAAATGCATTGATCGTTTGGAGGGTTTCCAGCTCGCCAGTTCCTCCTCGCTAATCTCGGGTGGCTCCATTTCATATATTGCGTCCTCAGATGGATGGAGAAGCTGCAGCCACGATAAGGTCTTCAGGTGAGAAGACAGTGGATGGGTTTCCGAAGGTTCATTGATATCATGAGAGAAGTATTTGAGCATGCTCAAGTTCGGCTGTAAATTGTGATGAATAACCGTTAATGTCGTGTGGGGTGCAGGCGTTGCTTCCACTGCTGGCGTCTCATCCTCCACAGACTGTGCAGGTCTTACTCCCTGTTTTGTAATGCTGCCAAGTCCCTCCCCAGAGAGCACTTCGGGAGGATATAGAATGCCTGCCCTTTCTGCCATGGCGGCGACAACCAGGCCACCGGTGTCGTCCACTATCAACCATCGTCCCTTAGCCTGATTGACCGCCCCATTCACCTTTGCCGCACCTTCAGACTCCCCGCTGCCGCCATAATGTACATTAGCCCAAGCTCCAATTAAACCTATAGTTTCATCCCGCAATTCCAAAACCCGCCCCGGATCTTTCTGCTCAAGCATCCATTCAGTCAGCACCCCTACATCCATTGGCTCCACCGTGAATCGATGCAGGTATTTCTTGCGTTTCCTAAGCATATACTTGGCACGCGAGAACTGCGTCTTCTGGTCAAGTGCAGAATGCGACTCAAGCAGTTTTGAAATGATCTCTCTCCCTGCATCAGTAGAAGACTGTTTTAGCTCCTCAATCTGCTCCATTGTAAGCTGCTGTGTGCTCTTGTTATCAATGATGTGCCTGTTATCCTCTTGAGGAAATGGCGCAGATGGAGTGCTTGTCCCAGCTTCACCCTCGCCCTCACCCTCACCATCTGCAAGTAGCGCCTCAGTATGAAGCTCAGCTGCGGGCACAATATGCAGGACATGGCCGTCATCATCTGGATTGTCTGCAATCTCAAAAGTTGCATAAAACGGTCTGCCAATTATTTGGTTGCATGGAAACGACCCATACTTCCCAAGAGATATGTTCCTACCGCTACCGTTAGCTATCACTCCAGGACTCGTGAGATGGGGTTTACCTTACGAGTTAGGTACTGTCTGTATAATCTTCGTGACGTCTGACGGCAGCTTAAGCGCCACATAAACATTTGGTGGTATGGATGAATGCATCTTTGATCTACTTCCCACCTACAAACTGCTCTTCGATCCCCGCGTTGATCTCGGAAAGCTGACACTTTGACCGTCAAAATTTCCTAAAAGAGAAAAAAGCTTGAATTGGAAAACACCACGGGCCGGAGCTTTAATTACCCGGACGCCGTCCTTACGTCATCCGGCGCTTATTTTAACTTTCTTTCGGCTTTCGTTCCCGTTTCTTCTTTTTTACTAACACCGCAGCGAGAGCATGAAGCAACTAATTATTAACCGCTAACTAGCCTCTCTGCCGGCTATCAACAGCTCCACGACGACAGCGCGCGAAACGAATCCCCGAGCACAGCCTCACGAATCGAACAGCTGTGTTTGCCTCCGCGACTGTTTGCTCCTTCTCGCGGTGTCACTGGGTGGAGACCTGCGCCTCATCCAGGCTGCCGTCAAAACCTCCATATGAAAGAGGGACGGGGCATTTTCTCACAATCCTGCGCCATCAAAGGATATAAAGCCGCAATCAGTGTTATGATGCAACCAAGTTTTAAGCTAAACACGACTATCATTACTTTCGCTTTTTGCTGGTAGAAGGGAACTTCACCTTTTGCCCAATCTGCTGCTACATATATACAGCTGTTGGCAACCATGGTTTCGACACGCACTGAGCCTGAGGCAGGTCATGTTGCGGGATATAAGGATATGTCGCATGAATCTAACACACGGCCCTCTCCTGATGTGAGGGAATCGCATAACGATGCACATGCGACTGCGGAGTTGTCGCAAACCCCACTGTCACAGACAGTTGACCACGGCCAGAACAAAACTGTAGAGGGAACGTCGAGTTCCTCTGTGACTGAGTCGGGGCATGCCGCCTTGCCTCAGATTCCTCCGACCGATGGCCTCGAAAACTCCGCAGACATCTGGGCCGACAGCGTAAATAGCGATTTGCGACAATACAATCCGCCTACGCAACCATTTTCTGCCCAAGGAACGGGACAGACGGATTCCACCTCTCTAAACGACCAGACACGGGGTGAGATACCAACATCTGGCATACAGCTACAGTCGAATAATCCATTTCTCAAAGCCAAACTGAGTCGCGATAGTGGGTGTCTTCTAACTTCATCAATTAGACAACGTTCACTGACCGTAGCTATAGAAAATTTGAACACAGCATCAAATGCTACTGAGGACCCTTTCGATAACCCGAATGCTTCTATTCAGCCCCAACGTTCCTATAATGCCAACCAGATCTGCGACAAAATGGGCAACTTGACCCTGGATTCCTCCGCACGTAATAATACTGTTGGCGCTCATGATAGCCAAGCCGTCCCTGCTGAAGGTAGGGTGCGCGCGACCCATGAAGTTACATCGCCAACGGAATCCGGGGATCTGATCGATTTAAACTCTCATGACCACTCAGAACCAGAGACACACTCAGTGATGCACACTCCTAGCGAGTCTAGTGATGAGAAAAAAGATAGAGGCAAAGGAGTGGCCATTCAAAATAGTGAACATCTAGAGCCTGTTGTGACAAACCCAACCGGCCCACCTCTAGTTCCGGGCATAGTTGAACCAGCTTCGAGTCCCAAACCTGCATCCCCTGCGCCGTCATCTCAACACTCAAGCCATAAGTCTGAAATATATGATATTCGCATTGTTAATTGGACAGATGGAACCACTGAGTTACGCCAGTCGCCAATTTTGGTGCAAAATGAAAATGGGCCATGTCCACTCCTTGCGTTAGTCAACGGCCTTGTCTTAAGGTCTCCGATTAATGCGCAAACGCCGCTTATCCGGGCATTGCATTCTAGAGAAAGGATATCTCTAGGATTGCTCATACAGGCCCTGTTTGATGAACTCATCAGTTCACCAGACGGACATAATGATCTGCCTGATATCGAAGCCTTAAGCGTGTTTCTCACAATGTTGCACACTGGAATGAACGTAAATCCACGATTAACTCCGGTATGTTCCTGAATTGACCCAGCCTTTTCAGTTCTCTAACTCACCTTTATAGATACTACATCCTCCTACACCTGGAACTTTTCTCAAGACACGAGATATTGAACTATATAGTACATTTAACCTCCCGCTAGTCCATGGCTGGACTGCGGCACCATCTTCACCAACTCACGAAGCAATGCTTCGTGTTGCCGAATATCACGACGATATTCAGTTACTTCATTTCAAAAGAGAAGATCTAGAATCTAGAGCTATAAATACCGGGTCGTTAGCTTCAGACGAACAACGACTGTTTGAGGATATAGATACCATCCAACGATTTGTGACCGTAGACCACCCTACCCAATTGAGCCCCTTTGGTCTCCAGCACCTGGAGAGATCCATACCAGCGGGTAGCATATGTGTGTTATTCAGGAACGATCACTTTGCAACACTCTTTAAACACCCGATATCTAACCAGCTATTCACACTGGTTACCGATGCTGGGTATGCCGGCCATGCAGAAATTGTCTGGGAGAGTCTGGTGGATGTGAATGGCACCAACTCGGAGCTATACTCCGGTGACTTCCGCCCCGTAGGGCATAGCAGCTCTGCACCTAGCCAGCCTCCGCCATGCGCAGAAGAGCCATCTTCGAGGGAGAATGCGAGTGCTACCGAACAAACAGATGCAGATTATGCCTTTGCCCTCTCGTTACAGTATGAAGATGAGCAAACCCGGCGAAACGAGCAAGGTCCTCCACAACCCCCACGCAGGTCACAGAACAACCTCAGAGTAAGCTCTGAAACTACATCTCCCCGGGGTCGGTCTCAACATCAAATCCGGAACACCCGGTCCGCTAGCTTTTCACGACCTAATTCTGCCCTTCCATCAACTTTGACCCCCCTCCCCCGTACACCTACTACTCACCGCCCACCCCCATCAAGGGCTCAAGGCTTCCCTCCAATGGTTCCACCTGCCACTAACCAAAATAATCCCGTCAATGACCCTAATGCCCCTCCCCCGACCTATGAGCAAGCTGCTCAAGAACCAGCATATATCCCACCACCTAATGGGCCCTTGCACCCTCAGCAGCAGCAGCAGCAGCAGCAGCAGCAGCAACCCTATAACGGTCCTATGGGCCCAAATCCTCAATATAATCGAATGTCGGGGTATGGTCCAAGTCCACACATGCCTGGCAGGAGACGACAATACCCTGGCTCGCTGTCAACCTCTTCATTACCCCATCGTGACGATTACTATAGAGAAAGAGATAGGAATAAAGATTGCATTGTGATGTGATTCACCGCATTGGTGGTTAAGCATTCTATTCCTAGGCATCTCTTTATTTCTTGTGTTCGGATGCTTCGGCTTTAGTTAACGATATTTGTTGTATATAAGTGCACGTTATTCCCCATCAGCGAAATGCCTCTGTCATACGAGTATGTGGTTCTGAATTTATGAGAATATTATGGGATTGACGATGTGTTTGGAACTCTTACACATCTATGTCAATTCTCTCGTCTATGTATCTAGCACATACGAACATAGGAAGTGGAAAACAGAGCTTCCCGTCCGCTCAGCTGTACTTAAGCCACTTGCCGGTCGGTTAGTAGTTGGGTGGGTGACCACCAGCGAATCCCGACTTTCGTATGTTTTGATTTTTTTTGGTCTTTTTATTATATTTTTTTACGGTCCTGATATTTGTATTTGCTCTATTTGCAAATAACACCCTTCTACTTTTGGTTCTTGGCTATAGCCGGTTGTTGAAGAGAAGTCCTGCTTACAGAGGAACAGTATTATTAGAAACATAGGTCAAGTTTTTATTATAACAGAATATTTTCTATATATGTAACAAAGACAACATCAAGCAATGACTCTAACGAGCCATCTCATTTTATCTGCACTTCATTAAACATTCCTCCTAACAGCCGAGGTAGATAGCTAGAGATATGGTCAGTCAAAGTCCTGCTATATCATGAAGGTGAAGGGTAAGCTTACCATTAGCAAAAAGGGCATAGGAATCAGCATTCTGAATTGCCTGGGCAGCAGAAAGAGAAGTGGCATCCTCATATCCATAACCCAAGTCATCACAGAAGGGACTAACAACGGCAGAGTCATGGGTCATCTCGTGAAGAGTGGTAGTGGCCTGATCCTGCTCGTAGCAAGACTGGGCAAGGGCAGGCAGGTCGGAGTAGTAGATTGGGCAGTTGAAAATGAGATTCTGGTCCGGAAGAGTATAAGCAAGGACACCAGGAGAGCAGCCATTCATGGAATCAGTGCAATAGTAGGTAGTGCTTCCATAATCAACATAGGAGGATTCACTGGCAACGGACTAGAGACGGGAGACGATGGTGTTAACAGTGCTGCTGCTAGTAGACTTAAAGAACTCTGCGACAGTGTTGAGGTTGGAAGGGGCAGCTTCGGCAGCAGCTTGAGCGAGGGCAGCAGAATTGTAAAGGGCGCCTTCTAGAGCATCAAGTTTGCCCTGGGTGCAGCTGGAGGTGTCGATGTTGGTGCGCTTATCGATAGTTCCGCGTGATTTCTTGACCTTTCCCATGGCTTGTCCAACGGAGGATGCCTTCTTTGCGTCAACATCCAATTCAAGCTTGTTGGATTCGTATCTGGCATATCCGGTGATGGTGGTTGCATTTGCGCCATGTCCCTCGGCAGTACGAATGGTTCCGGAGGCCATGACGGTGATCTTTCCACCGCGGGTCAAATCATGGGTACGAGCAATGTCAAAGGTGCTTTCAACGCTGGCTTTTGGGCCAAGGGAGGTGAAATATTCAGGGGAGAGATTAGACATTTTATATCGGGGAAGCATGCCGGTGAACTTGACCTCGGTGCCTATTCCACAGAGTCAATATACAGGGAGTTGTATAACGGAATAAGAGCTAGCTTACCGTTCTGATAGACCCTGACCTTGCGGGTTGGGTTCTTGTCGAGAATGGTATTGAATTGCAGCAAGTTCAAAGCCTTGTCTCCTTTGTTGGTGATGGTGGCTTTAATCATGGTGTTTCCGGTAGCCGAAAGCTGAACGTCAATCATGGACTGCTTTGCTGGCGTATTTGGAACAGCAGCCGCCGTAGCGGTGGCTACCAACGCCCCAATAGCGGAGAGAGCAGTGAGGAACTTCATCTTGTATGGTAGGAAGGAAAAGGAAAGGAGAAATTAGTGATATGGGAGCAGAGAAACGGTGAGTTAGAATTGAAGAGGGCGTTTGGAGGGACTGGCTGCTCTGGCTATAGAGGTATCATGACTGCGGGTTGATGTCACTTTATATATCTTTTTTGACATTGCCATGCCCGTGTAGGACTTGGAACGTGGTGAGCATGATAGACTGTTGAAGCAGTGTTCCGCAAGGTAGGATTATCCACTGGGGTAATATAATATATAATGAGGTTTTATAGGATGTTGCTGGAGACATTCAGTTAACTTTCGGATATCCGTGGGCATGGACCCGGAATTATGTAGCATCATTCGGACATGGCCATCACAGCATCAAAACATGATAATCAACAATGACAGCTTGAATTGCTGTGCATGACTGGATAGGAAGTGAAGAGGGACACAGTCACTCTACAATATGCACCTGACGGACATTTGGAGAAACCCTAGGCTTCTAGTAAACCCCACGGTGCACTAAGCTTTCACTAAAGGTCATAACCATCATGTCGATAAAAATGGTGAATTTCGTATTGCGTGGTATCTCTCGTGATAATAGTAACGAGCTTTTACCGAGGCAATTGGAAAATAGGAACGACGCTGAGTCGAACCATATGTTTGCTCGAGTTTATCACGACCACATTCGGGCATTTCCTCAAGAAGGTAAGCCGACCGGAGAACGAGTTAACAACTGGAGCGGTGATAATTTATTGCCCCATATTTATTCAAAATCTCCAGGGGAAATATAGTAGGTTGTGCCTAGAAAACCCCATGCCGTTGGATGGCGGTAAGCTAGCCAAACTATCTCAAAACTCCTCAACCCATCAAAGTTTAGTAGTTTAAAATGTCATGTTAAGGCGTGGCTGGCATCGGTCTCCAATCTTGAAACATATCGTTATAGCTCTTAGGTTGCAGTAGATATACTCCATAGTAGTATTCTTTATCAGTTCACGTTTTTCATATTGTTCAACATGAACCAGTGTGAACTTGCAGAGAGCAGCATAGTAGCTGAATATATTCCTCAGCTGCTAATATGGGATGTCCCTGGACACTATAACATAGACACGGGAGATCCGCAGCTTAGATAGCTCCCCCTGCGTCTTGTTATCAGATGTTTGTGGGCCTTCGCCATGACTAATTAGGGGACCAGCCCGAGCTCTTCATGGCAAGGCATCCTCTCACTTGGATTGGAGCCATGCTCCCCACAAGTAAAGAGGCCCATCCACCCAAGAGAGTTGACCCCAATCACGGGCCTTGAAACATGAACATGCGTTCTCTGAAGATATTATTGATGTGGTAACCGTCCAAGCGAAGCATAACACAGAAGGATCCCTATAAATGTAATCCCTGGCATTAGGTGGTTAATGATCCTCATGCTAGCCCCTTCGTTGAGAAATGTTGGTTTGGTGTCCAGAACAATTGTTTAGTTGTTCCGAACAGGTGTCCTTGAATTAGATGCATGGTCCATATGGTAACTTGTGGAGGATGGAGGTTCGATAAACAACCTCAGAAAGCGGCTGCAGAATGTGTGGACAGCCTGAGCAGCGGTTGATAAAGGGGCCATTTTGAGTTTTCTCGAGTCCCAAGACGTACACAGTACGGAGTAAGTACAAGGCCAGAAATCATTGGCCACCCCACAAAGTACATTGGCGTGGAGCCGGCCAATTGTTCTGGCAAGGGCCTGCACACCTGATTAGCCGTAGCGAGTTAGCAACTTTCACTCCCAGAATGACAGGGTGTGAAAAGGGGCTGTCGAAGTCTTCGCGCTTCAAGTAACGAAAAGTAGGCGGGTGAAAACTGCGTCACGTGCAGCATTAGTAATAAAAATAACTACCGAACTACTTCCATAAGAAGCCATCACTTTCCGTTGGGTGGTTACGGAGTACTCCGTATCCATTATTATTAGATATATGTACTCCGTACAGTACCTGGAATCCCATCACGTACCAAATGACAGGCGACTTAAAACGCAGATTGCATTCAAGTTACTGGTGCTGATAACTATTATTCCCACCTTGGCAATGCTCCCGCGCTCCAATTTTCATCACACCCTTCCGGGAGCCCAGAAGTATCGGGGGGCTATGAATTTGATCGCTCATTGTGCGTTTAACGGGCGACGACAAGCCTTAGAACTCCAAGCTGCCGTCGCAAATTTTCTCCAGAAGAAATGTCATCTGTAGGACGGAACTTCGGGTAGGAACCTCAACCGAGTTTGCAGGGGCTCTCATACCTAACATGGGACGACTCCCCTGGCGCTTCTAGGTATTAAGCAGATTATTGGGGGAGGGTGGGAAGGGAGAGGTCAATCCAATAACGATCCTTGTGATGCATGATGAACGATGGCAGAAGAGGGGTAGAGTCTGTCCACGCGGCTGCATCTTTGAATTTAAAGCCAGGAATTAAGCCGTCTTATGTTTCTTTGACCCATACTACGCAGAAGTTCAATACTCTCCCCTTCATATTATACAGGACTATCTCCTCAGAATGTGCAGCTTCAGGGTACGGGTCCATAATTGCGGCCACTATCACAAGAGTCTCAAACACCCGTGCAGCGAGGCGAAGAGCCGCAAAGAAGTATGTGAGAGGGTAACCACAGAAGATGCCTCGACGAGCGGATCGCCTCACTGCGGGATCATTGGGTGTGACAAGAAACCAAATCTAAAGCGTGAGGGCCCAGGTACGCGGTTAACATGTTTTGTAGCTATACTCCGTACCAACGTTCTAACGCCTGCTAACGAAGCACCGAAGGTGCCAGAACCGATGGTGGATTCGACAAGGATGACGTTGACTGGGATGAGTATTAGCCGGCATAACTATAGTATGGGTCGGTCTCCGTCAGGCTATCGTACGCCTTGTCCTGGTACGGACGGCTTCCAGGCGCGACATTGCTTCCGATATACCTATGCGTGTCGTCGTGTCCTCTCTCATTAGACATCTCGCGACCTGTTCCAGAACGGTCGCATGGGGGCTGCTGCCGGCATGAGATGCGATTTCTGATAAGAGCTTCCCGTATGCCCACACGTCGTTTAGTCGCCGCACTTCGAACGGAAGGTCAAGGGGCGATATTTCGTCTCGGATCTCTGGGGCGCGCCACTCGTGGGTTGTTCCGCCAATGCCGCTAATATCAATAAGAATCGCATTACCTTTCCCATCAAGCACTATATTCGAGGATTTTATATCCATATGAGTCCTGCCTGCCGCGTGAAAGAGGCGCAATGCGGTTCCAATCTGTAGAGCCCACTTCTCCCAATGATATCCGCTTATGCTACCATCATCCAGTGCCCGCTGTAGCGAGCCACCGCTGTAGAACTGTAGTAGAGTACCGATCACCACCTGTTCCCCCGTTGGCGAGGTCTTATATGGGTCTATATCGACGGCGATCCCGGCCACTTGCACAATATTTGAGACCCCCCGAAAACGCTCAAGGTTCTCTAGTTCGTTTCGCATGACGTCCGTGTCGCGGGGCTGGTAGAAAGGTCTGTTTATTATCTTGAGAATATACGGGATCCCGGCTCTGTAGACCTGGAAGACCCCGTCTGTGATTTCGGCCTTGTCTGTCAATTCCGTAACGTTGATCCGGTCAAGTGAAGGGAATTCCACGCATGATAGGTATACGACCCTTTGCGGGTCCTCCCGAATCTGATATCGCAATTTTCTCGCCATCCTCGCAATCCTGTTCGTAGGCTCTTTGGTTCCATAGTCCAGTCTGATAGTAGTCGTTGGCTCCGATTCTTCTCTCAATACTATCTCAGTCACCGTATCATCAAAAAGGGCAAGTGATCCGTAGTTTATCGCTTTGGCGAAGTCTTGAAATTCCCTCCGTCGTTCGCGTTTTGGGGCCCTCCGCTCGTTCGATATGCCAGGAACCGAGTCCTCTAGTGTCACTTTAACCCACCACTTCTTGCGCTCGTGGTGGTACACCAGAGTCTGCGAGCGAACACTCGGCTGTGACTCTCCCCGCGCGAGAAAGTCCTCATCTTCCCAATATACCCTAAAGTCGAGCGCGGGCGTAGAGCCTGTGCAATCGGGCACCGGGCTGATCATAGCACTGATGCTAATGGAGGTGTAAGATATAGAAACCAGGACTTAGAAGTAGCAGGATAGTCGTCGTAGCAGAGCAGTGGAGGTAAAATGGAACCTTAAGGTTGGTCTCCAGCGGTTTAAGCTTAACTAGTTTTAGTTACCAACTCCGAAGACGCACGTGACGCATTGAAAGCTTCAGCTATCCGAAATTCTCTCCTCTGGACCAAACTCTGATACTACGTTAGCACTGCTACATCTGATGCCGAATTTCACGAACTTGTGATCCCTCCTTATCGTGCTATGCAAAAGCCGTTCAAGGACAATCATAGACTGGGAATATGCTGGATTCTATTCTGCTTAATTTGACCGCTCGTTCTACAGGCGCAATGGGTCGTCGGTGGCGATTGACGGTGAACCAGATGATTCATAGATTTTGCTTGATTTCCTCCAGTCGTGTCTGCAAAGCAACCTGATATGATGCAACATGTTTTAGTTGCATCAGAGTTTTATACTGCAGCTCTAAGCTAGGGAAAGAGAAAGTACTTTAACCCATTCACCATGTCGTTAAGTCTACAGAGTAGTGCTAGACCACGGAGTATATATCCCGCCTTTTGGAGGATACCATTACACGACACCTTCATATTTAAGTACAGATGGCATATCAGCTAATCTCCTCATGATCATCAAACGGCCACCCCTTGTTGATCAGGATGATGTCCTCTTCGTCGCCTTCTGCTTTGTTGAGCATATCCTGCTTGAGTCGCTGGACTCCCTTCATTGCAGCTTCATAGTTCTCGTTACTAACCCAGCCATCTTCGCTGATAGACAGCTCATCCCGCCAATAATTCATGACAGCGTTGAAGCAGAGCCACATCTCTTCCTGCTTTAGAAATTCATCGAGATCTGATATGTCGAACTTTACAGGGCATTCAATTCCCTTGGTTTCTGGGAGTTGATCCCAGTAATCAACCATCCGGACCAAAGCACCTTTCAAGGTAATTGTATTTCCACTCCACTGGCGTCCTGCCCTGTCCACCAGGTGTTTCCTTGGGTTCAACAGGGGATCTCTTAAGGCGTTGAGATGGGGCTTGTTGAGCACACCCGTATATATACGGTAGTAATGGGTCATCAGCAAATGACGATACAGTTCATCCGCTTCGGCTTTCTCATCGCTCTCTAAGCTGTCATACTCAGGTGGTAGAGTTGGCTCTTCTAAATCGAGCGGTTCATCGGTGTCGGGGTTCTCAAAGGCCTGGGGATAGCCAGCAACAAGGAGGCGTGGTTCGATCGTGGTATGTTGCCAGTCAATTAAACAAGTTATCTCACACGTTTCAGGGTCAACGAATATGTTGTTTGGGTTAAGGTCTGTGGGTATGTGAGCATTTTGGAATTTATTAACAGAAAAAAGCATTAGAATACGGGATTCACTAGTTAACTAACCCGGGTGCCTGAGAGTTGGAGTGTTTAGTTCAGAGCCTTCTCTTGGGAGAAGATATGGAGCTAATGCCAGGTAATTACGCAAAAGGTCAACGTATCTGTCTGGATTTTGCTTGCCAGTGAGCACACCATTGTGGGGGAACTGAAGCTCAAGTGTCTTTCCGTATTGTTGTGTCCACTTGATTTCCTTGTCCGCGATTGATCGGAGATAGGCAGTAGAGCTGCTCCCTGTCGAAGAGTCAGTTGCCATTTTGATACGCTCAGTAAAGGGAGCACATACATGGTCCCCTTGATATATCTAGTCCTGCGCGTTTACCATACCAGAACATATAATCAGCAATTGGGCCAATGCAGAACTTTTCGGGAATGTCTTGCCCATCACTTTGGCTAAGGGAGGGCACATCATGTAACGGCGCTTGAAGCTCGGCTGGTATATCCGATTTGAAATAGACACTCCCAATTGAGCTGAATGGTAGAGAGAATAAAGTCTTTTCAATTTCCACAAAACTGGAGGCTAATTTATGCCTTTGTCGTTTTGTCATAGAATCCCATTGTTCTTTTACTTGGGTCCCCTGAGCTCTCTCCATAATTATGTACTCAACTCCAGCAGGGTTATCGCTAGAGGCAGAGTATCCAAGCACGTTTGGAACGGGTATATTTATTGTCCTCAATAGCTCCAAGGTCGCTGCCTCACTTGCAATTGCATAATATTTTGGGAGCGCGGTCTGGTATGGCATTTTGGCAACCGCTTGGAAGCCATCCTCCATAGTCAAGAGTAATACGCGGTTGAAGCCCCCTTCCGCAAGTTTTGTAATATCTGCCACTTTCCCATGGTTGATGTGGCTTGCAGCGAGTTGCTTGAGAGCTTCAACGTCAAACCTGACATAGCGCTCCCTCCTCCTGAGAGATTCATTGAACACATATCTGCCAGATGTGTACGTAAAAAGGTCGTCGGATACTTGGGTGCCTAGTATTGATAATAAAGAGTTGGCGGAAGGAGGCATTGATGGGTGACAATATATGCATACTCATCCCTCGAAGATATCCCCAGACTTGCCAATGTCTCAGCTTGCTTCCAAGAGAAAACTTCAAAAAGCCGGCAGGCTTCACTGCCAACAGCATTTGGATGGGGAAAGGGACGAAAGGAAAACGAGGAGAGGTCACTTTTCAGCTCCCTCATTAAGATGCAGATGCCAAAGATGCCAGAAATAAAATGCATTAAGTTCACAGGGTTTGCGCCTCTGGTGCGTCCAAGCTACAGCCCTCTCCTTATAACTAACCAATTCATGCAATCAGCGNNAAAAAAAAAAAAAAAAAAAGGCGAGTGTCAGCAGCCGACCTCCAATAGGGGCCTGGGTTCCCAAAATTTCACGTGACTTAGAGTTGGCGCGCGGCCCGGCGGGCTCCACTCCGCTCCAGAACTTTAGGTCAAAAGTCTAACTAACCAGACGCTGGCGGCTGAACCTAAGTTTCTGGTCTGCGCCGACGAGGGCAGTACTATCCCTTTGGAAGTACTACGTATCGACTAACTACTTCATTCATCCGCGACCTAGTTATCATGTTTGACAGTAGCTAGTCAGGTACAAAAACTAAATCTGTGGGGAGGAAAAATAAGAAGACTGCCACAAAATGTGGGCGACTCGGCAGTACTCAGATATTTCCAGTTGGATATATCATGATTCTATAATATCTCGCATCTTCTGCACTTCAGAAAGGCCCCAGTTTTGCATCCACTCGCATCTAACTACCTGCCCAATAGTGGCCCTCTGGGCCGGCTCAAGAACGAGCATCGACCTCAGCATGTCATTTAATGCTTTTTCCTCGTCAGGCTGTAATAGCTCGAATTTTTTCCTCCCTCGAGATTTCTGTATATCTCTCTCTAGCTTCGTTACCATACCACTGACGAATGCTCCCTTTAACATTTTTTCGTCCATCTTTGTCGAACCAATCACTTCTCTTCTCCCAAATTTTCCACCATCGATCGGGGAGTTTTCCCAACGTCTCAACATGTTCAACCGTCACATCATCCAGCGTGGCAGGGAAGGATTCAAACGGTGGGTTAGACCCAAAGATCTCCCAGATAGAACATGCAAGCGTCCAAATATCTCCAGGAAAAGAAAGAGACTTGCCTTCTTCGGTTAAGAAGCGAGACTCTGGTGGTGATAATAAAAGTGGCGTATGGGCTGTCAATCGTTTTGTAGTTTGAGGATCAAATGCTTCTCCAAAGTCTGCAATCAAAATCGACGAGTCGGCTAATGTAATTTCATCACTCCCAAGGCCAAGCCAGATAGGAACAACCACCTCCGAAGGTACTCCAAGGTCAAGTGCTGCGCCATCACGACGAATAACGCGCTGGGTACTTGGTTCTCCAACTTTTGAGTAGAGCTGCTGGCTGCTCATTTTTTGTATATCAGGAGGCAGGCTGAGAAGGATATTTCCGAGGTGAAGGTCTATATTCGGATTCAGATTATAGTACAGAAGGAGAATATTTGACAAATATGTCCAAACGTACCCCCATGAACAATTCCTTGGGAATGTATGAATTGTAAGCCAAGTATAAGCTGTGACAAAATTGCTCTAGCCGCCGGGAGATGAAGAAGCCGGTGATAAGATGCATCTTTAGCTTCATGGATACTGATTCTCGCTGCATCAGTAACGAAACATCGGTGGGTGCCATTTGGTCCAGGGAAGGTGAATGAGTCCGATAGTGACGGTATATTTATCTTTCCAGGATGTTCAGATGGAGAGTCTGCGAGATGTGAGAGGATTTGCGCCTCACAGGTTCGCTCTACTGACTCTGCTGTGGAAATCTTGAGTGCAACCAGGCGACCTTCTCTCGTATCCTCAGCTAGCCAGGTCGTTGCAGATCTGCCATACCCCAGCTTATGGCATATAATGTATCTACCATTATGATATGCATCCCCTATCATGGTTGGGTGGTATCCACCATGAGTATAGTAATCAAGCCGCTCGACGTCTTCGACGTACTCGTACTTCACATCGCTGGGTTGTAAAGTTGTCACGCTCCTGCGAGTGTAATGCGCAAAGGGTATCAGGTTTTTTTTCGTTGATATCAGGGGTCTTAATTGTGTCTTTGGCAAGGCAAATAAAGTACTACTAGCCATGGTGCCGTGATGGCCGAATGCTTTTCGTAGTATCCTATCTGTGTAGTTGGTAATGTAAAATGTTTGCAGTGAGCTGCCTCTCCCCGGTAGTTATAATTGATTAGCTAGCTAGTGATTGAACTTTAACTTACGGGCGACAGATAAGAGAATAAGCTCTTGATTGGTTGAATAACTATTTACTATATCCTCTGACAAAAATGAACTGCCTAGTTGGTTATTCTGGCCTAATATATGACAAGTTCTCAACCTGAATTCCCCCTGTCATAACACCTACACGCCAAAGTTACCCTGTTCTCGCAAAGGACACAGAGCTCACGAAGCACCAGTCCTTCTATTTAAGAGTAATTCCTTCGGAACTGTTCAGGGTCTTCAATAGCGACCTTTGTCAGCCCATCAATGTCTTCCTTTGGCAAGTTGAGCAAGTCGTTTTGAAGCTTATTCGTAGCCTCAAATGCGCCAGAGCCATTTCCTGACCCTTCTGGGTAAAACATTCTTGTGAACATGGCCCTCACAAAGCCACCCCGATCCCCCTGGCGGAATGATTCCACTGCACTTTTATAACGTTGCTCCGATGGTTCATGGGTGATTTTCCAGTCCTCCTCTTTAGTTCCAGTTGCTCGCAGAATGGACTGGAACATATCCTTCTGGCTGACTAGGAAGGATGATATGAAAACGTTCGTGTTCCTGAAGCCAGAAATGGTCAGGCGCTCATCCTCGCCATTCTCGGGCTTTTCCTTTAGAGAAAGGAAATTTGCAACTGCTCGTCCCGTTTGATCCCAGGTTGAGGTGTTGATGCGGGCCGTGCCGTCATCAAAAAATGTCACAGAGCGGTTATCGATATCGAATCCGTATGCGTTTGGGCCCCCAACCAAGCTGAACTCATACCAGAAACCACACACAAAGTTGATCCAGGCGCTTTTACCAAGCTCCTCTATACGCTTATAGATCGCACGCTGGTGAGGTCCAATAAAAGCGTCATCAGACACCGGATGAGTTGCGTCCAGTCCCCAGCCATTTGGGATGATGTATGGAACATCGGCTTCTGCAGCCGCTTCAACCAATTTGATGTGTATATCCTTTGGTGCAGAAGCGGCCATAGTAATGATAAGGACATCTTGTCCCCGGAGTGCAGATACCAGCGTAGATTGATTGTCGTAATCGACTTTGGCAACATTGACCCCCTCTGGCATCACTGTATTGCTAGCACTTCGTGTAATAGCAGTCAGTTCATGTTTTTGAGTCTTGAGGATCTCCCGAACAATATGTTGTCCAATTGTCCCGGTGGCCTGGAAGTTCAATTAGCGTTGTACATGTATGTCCGACTATTAGTTGCCCACTACGTACCCCGACAATGGCGACCTTCTTTAGGTAAGACATGCTGGAAATGCGATGGTAGCAATTTCTTCGAAGCAGTTGATTATATATTAGCCGCAAATTAGGTATCTTGATGAAGACTTGAAGTTGTCCGAGTGTTTGGCTGAAGATAGAATTGCCTGCTAAAGAATTGACTTGGGCAGGTTAATTGGGGTCATATTTATGTTATTGGTATCGCTAGCCAGGGCCATTTCCTGCCAGGCATTGAGATGGTGAAAGGGAGGATTCCGATAACCCCGTTCCTAGATTTCATCTATGGTTCCCTGAAGGATCGGGCGGTTCGCTAATTGATTTCCTTTTGCCCTTCGACTTTGAGACTGAAGCCCGGAGTTTACGTTTATGACGTAATCAAGAGAGAGTGTCTTAAGTCCGGGTACTCCGGCTTTAAGAAAGGCTGTCTTATCCCCATGCATCAGTCGCGCCAAACAAAATATGTAGGATTGAAGGATCAAGAGAGTTTCATATGGTGCAGTGGACTGGTTGGGATGGGTTCAGTCTCAAAAAACTGCTGGAGCGGACAAGGCCGGTATGGATACATGGAACCAAAGCTGCGAGACCGGTATAATAAGGATTCATTCATTTCTTGTATGCTCATGTAAAATAGGTACACTTAGCCGATAGATCTATCTCCATAAGATTCCGGCTCTCGGCCTGTGTGGCAGTCCATATCATAAACAGGGGTGAGCGCAAAGTAAGCAATCCTTGAAGAGTATTTACAGGGACTTCCCCATGAACTTCCGTTTCGAAAAGCTTAGCCACCACTACCAGTCACCCGTGTTAGCATAGAACGTCTATTGGAAGGGAGCTTTGACTTACTTTGGATGGCCCTTCACCCCCGGGGTATAATCTGGTGTGAAGTCGAATTGCAAGTTCTTGTCGCACTTGGGATATATATCTGGGTGTACTGCGTTAATTCCTATCATAGTACACTTCACCAAAACTTGACAGCACCGGACAGAAACACAACATACTGTCTTAAAGCCTCAGCATCCTGGCGGTCCTTTGGAGGCTCAAACGCCTGGTTAAGAGGAAAGGCGGCGTCGCCAGGTATGGCAAAGTGGTCGAGGGAAGCGTTGATAAGTGCCTAGCAAGTGTCAGCAGCGACTGATCGTACACATGCCCGGCCGTCCGAATTATCACCATACCTTCTCTGCTTCCCTTGAAGACATGTTCGGCTTAACTTTACCAAGACACTCGCTCACAAATAATATGCCATATATCATCATGCGGTCCGCGGGGCCTTTGATTTCGAAATTACGGAAGAATGTATTGGCACGGTATAGCGAGAGGACTTCATCGAGACAGTCGTACGATTCACTGTCAGGGTCGATATCGAGGTCGGATGATCCTGGGGGAAGTAGAGGTAGTGTATATGCTGGTCCGCGTGTGCGGGTGCGGAGGGGAAGAATAGGGAAGTTCCCTATTAATTCGAGTAAGCAAATATTCCTTGTCTATTCCTTAGAGATAACTGCGCTAGTCCAGATGTATGGAATACCTATGGTCTGCACATTGGCTTCATCGAGGAAGATAGAGTGGTAGGCCTAGTTTGCGAGTTAGGTATCAATGTAATCTGGCAGGAAGGCTATTTGTCCACATACCGGCATTATGACAGGAGTGTAACACAGTAAGCGGGGAAATAAGTCAGATTGAGAATTACTCCTGTGCTCTGTTGTGGATTGCGTGCCGTCTATCAATATGGTATCAGGTCTTCAAGGCCGCCGAGCTTGTTGATTATGGCGGGATAACACCTGCCAGGTGCAGGTGGGCGGCAGCCGCGGAAGCACGGGTTTTTATTTCTCCGATTCCGGCCGCTTTAAACGCGCCGCGAGCGCGCGTCAAAAAGCTGAAGCTATCAAGAAGCAGTTGATAGAGGCCAATTGTTCCTCTAAGACCGGGCGATACTAGAAAATAGCTCTCTAGGATCGATATATTGTCATCTACTTTCAGAATATCCAGAGATTGTGAATACACGCCAACATGTCTGACTACGAGGATGATATGGACGTTGATGCCCCGCCTGCCCGGGACACGGCCGCGTTTACTGCAGACCCTACAGATGTGAAGGGGAAGAGAATTGTTGCTGATTTACCAGTCGAAGCCGGAGATAATCTTCCCTGGTAGGTATTCTTCCATGTCTAGGAACTTCTCGATAGCTATGATGTAATGCTGATTTAGAAAATAGGGTTGAGAAATACCGCCCAGATACACTCGACGATGTCTCTGGACACCAAGATATCATTGCTACGATAAACAGATTTGTCGACTCAAATGTGAGAACGAACCGGCATACCAAACATATGGAACCCCCTACTAAAGTACTATACGTAGAGACTTCCGCATCTCCTGCTCTATGGCCCTCCAGGAACTGGAAAGACTTCCACAATCCTCGCGCTGGCGCGGCGGATATATGGATCAAAAAATATGCGGCAGATGGTCCTGGAACTTAACGCAAGTGACGATAGAGGAATCGATGTAGTGAGAGAGCAGATTAAGACTTTTGCCAGTACGTCTCTAGTATACAAAGGTAGAAGCGAGGCAGAATCACTAACAGCTATTGTAGGCACGAAACAAATATTTTCAACGGCGCCCTCGTCTGGCTCGGGGCTGGGGGCATTCAAGTTAATTATTCTTGACGAGGCCGATGCGATGACCTCCGCGGCCCAGATGGCACTACGTCGAATCATGGAAAAGTACACCGCCAACACCCGATTTTGTATCATCGCGAACTACACACACAAGCTTTCGCCCGCACTCCTGTCTCGATGCACACGGTTTCGATTTAGTCCATTGAAGGAAAAGGATATCAGAAGGCTAGTTGATACCGTGATAGAAACGGAAGAAGTGCAGATACAGCCAGATGCCATTGACAGCCTGGTTAAGTTGAGCAAGGGAGATATGAGACGAGCCTTGAACGTTCTTCAAGCCTGCCACGCAAGCAGTAAGTATCATTTGGGTATTCTATTACTGCGTTCAATGTGTATAGATCGCTAACGAGCCAAACACAGGCATGCCTCTACCCTCGAAAAATGACGATGCTAATGAACAGCAGCAAGAAAGAGAAACAATAACCGAAGAGACGATATACACATGTATCGCTGCACCACACCCAGCCGATATCAAAATCATCCTCGAAACCTTACTGTCAACGTCAGACGTGACTTCGTGTTTAAATACTGTACAAACCCTCAAGGCCAACAAAGGGCTGGCATTGGCCGATATAATCTCCGCACTATCGACGGAACTTCAGAGCCTAGAGGTCCCTGCACAAGTTAGGGTATCTTGGATAGAAGGACTGGCGGACGTCGAATGGAGACTGTCAGGCGGTGGAAGTGAGGTTATACAGACGGGTGGTATGATTGGAGTAATACGCTCTGGCTGCGAGCTAATGGGAGATAAAGATATATTAATGAATGAATAGAAGACTAGTCTTTGATTTCTAGTCTGTGTCGAGTTCATGAAAAGATATATACATGTGCGAATAACTATACCCGTATTGTATATATACAACGTAGCAAATGATTCCAAAAGCGACTACCGTGGCTGGATATAATCTTGAAGAGGTCTGGTGCACTTAGACATCTTTGAAGCCACGGCTTCGACTTCACCCAAGACCCTCAGGATATTACGGCCCATTACATCCTTGAGGTCCTCAGCACCAATTCCACGGTTAGCCAGCTCCTGGATCAAATCTGGGTAGTGAGAGACATCCTCGAGCCCCGTGGGAACACCACTCATGCCATCGAAGTCAGAGCCAATTCCAACATGTTTATAGCCGATCAAGTTGCCGATATATTGAATGTGGTCAGCAACATCAGACAAAGTAGCCTTGCCGGATAGATTGACGTAGCCCGGCAAGAAAGTAACCATTATAACACCTCCGTTTGTCTTGAGCATATTAAGAACATCATCCGGCGCGTTTCTTGTATGTTTGCAGACAGTAAAGGCGTTGGAATGAGAGAATATAACGGGTGCCCGGGAGGCCTTCAGTGCATCTCGCTGCGTGTCTGCACTGGTATGCGATATATCGACCATCATGCCTATGCGGTTCATCTCACGCACCAGGTCCTTGCCGGCGTCTGACAGGCCACCGTGGAGAGGCTCTGCAGGATGCTCGCTATCAGCGTACTTGTTGTGGCAGAAGTGAGTGAGCGTAGCATATCGGACTCCGAGATTGTAGTATGCTCGCAAGATACTGGCACTGTTTCCAATCTGATGAAGGCCCTCGATGCCCATCAGACTGGAGATCTTGCCTGGCTGCCGTGCAAAGTTCATCTTCACGTCTGCTGCCGTCAGGGCGCCGACGAGGGTGTCTGGGTATCGTTGAATGAGCCTCTGAACCAGGTCGATCTGCTGAAACGTATCATGCACGCTCTTTGAATAGACTGAATCATCATACTTGTCTGATTCTTCCGGGCTGTTGACTCGATTAGCTATGCTTCTCCATTGATAAATATATATCATATAGCAACGCAGGAGATATCCTACCAATCGACATAGACACTCCAGAACTGACCCCCCACACGGCCCTTTTGGAGCCTGGGGAAGTCGACATGCATGGGCAAACGGTCCTCTATGGTGAAGTTCTTCTGATAGATGTCATTCCCATACATCCTGCGAATGAACTCTGGGAAGTCATCGTGCGTATCTGCTCAACGGATTAGCCGGATGCCATGCAAGTGAGATTTATGAACACAAAGCCCAACTTACCTATCAATGGAGACTCTCGCATCAGCTTGTCTACATCGATGGTTCCATTTCCCTGGTTAGCACGGCCATATAAGATGCAGGCATAAAGTGCGCCGGTCAAGCCGAGGAGCTGAGCAAGCCGCAGAGCGATGGTGCGCCAGCCAGGACGTCTCGGGGCTTCTGGACGTTCGACATCGAGTTCTCCATGCAGGAGACTCGCTTTCTTCTCGGACATCTCGTCTTGTGCAAGCTGGATCAGACGAGATCCAGATGCCGAAGTCGTTCAACTCGTTATGCGGGAGTTTGATCTTTGCAGCCAAAGCAGTCACGACATCCCAAGGCTGCCAACCCGCAAGTCTCAATAATAATGAATATTGATCAACAAGCCTACAAGGCTTTGAGAAAAAGAAAACATCGATGTCAAGCATTTTCGACTTTTTTGCGGGGGGAAAGGCCCCTCGGCTGTAAGAAACAAACCCCCTGCTGAAGGGGGCGTCCGGTTACGAGCTGATGGCCATCCAGGTATCTCCAAGGACGAGTGAAGAGTTGGCTACCTGATAGACGAGCCGAGAGACGTTGTTGCAACCGACTAGTTATGACCCACCCATATATATCATCATGGGGATCAATTCATGTCTGATACTCCAGCTGTTCTCCTGTCGAAGCGTCCCAGCCATTATCAGGGTCCAAATATGGCCGACAGGGAGGCCGGGAAGGACGGAAGACGCAGCTCAGATGCTTGCGTTCGTGCATGAACCAGACCGCGGATAAAGGCGTCACAGCCGAAGGCTTCTTCGACTCATGGCTTTGTCTCACAGGCTGGATACGAATATCTGGCCAACGGCAGCCCGCAGTTCGAGTGCGGATTCCACGGTTCAACCACCCACAGGCCAACGGGCCCCAGTCATATAACCATAAAGGCAGGCCTGCATTTGCTTCGGAGAAAACAAAGAAGGATAAGCATGAGCTAGGCATATATCCAGTTCATCCCCCACTTGGACCCCTCGACGCTGACTGCCGATAGCCCGGAGGACTGCGCCGGCCGGCTAGCTAACTACCAAGTTACACGGCTATATAACTACCGCCGTGGGCCCTTTTTCAGACTCCAAAAACCCTCAGAGAAAGCACTGAGGAATACCTATCAAGTCAATTGATAACGAGGAATAGCAAGGAACACAAGATGCTGAACTCGGCGTCGCTGTTGGCCGTCTCCCTGCTGGCCCAGGCTGCTACGGCAGAGACAGTGCTGGGAGCCTATATCTTCTCCCGCCATGGAGACCGGACGTCCAAGTCGACTCCTCCCACTGTTCTGACTGACCTGGGATACAGCCAGGTCTACTCGTCGGGCAGATACTACCGTGACCGATACATATCTTCCTCGTCTTCTTCGCAGGTGCTGGGTATCAGCCCGAACATCATCTCCCCAGGCGAGATTACGGCCTCCGCTCCCCAGGACGAGGTCCTCCAGAAGTCGGCCCTCGCCTTCTTCCAGGGCCTCTACCCGCCGGCCGGCAAAGAAGCAAAGACGACTCTGCGCAATGGCACCGTTATCGAGGCCCCCATGGACGGATACCAGCTCGTTGCCATCGAGCAGGTCAAGTCTGGCTCCAACAGCGAGAACATTGCCTGGCTGCAGAGCGCCAGTGCATGCAAAAATGCTAAGATCAGCAGCAACGACTATTTCGCTTCAAAGGAGTACAAGGACCTGCTAAAGTCAACGGAGGGCTTCTACGAGGATGTTGCTCCTCTGGTTAAAGACACTATTGTTGCGGAGAAGGTCAACTTCAAGAATGCCTATACCGTCTTCGACCTGCTTAACGTTGCTTCCATCCATAATTCATCAGACTCTTTCCCATCTTTGTCCAGCGAAGTTTACAGCCAACTGCAATCCCTGGCTAATATCCATGAATTCGGTCTGGCCTACAATGCCTCAGAGCCCATTCGTGCCGTCAGCGGAGCTCTCTTGGCCGGTGAAGTACTGAATTCCTTCATGGATACAATCAAAGCGCCCAAGACCAAGCCCAAGGTCAACGTCCAATTCGGGGCCTACGCTACCTTCCTCTCGTTCTTCGGCTTGACCAAGCTTCCTACTGCCAACCATGACTTTAACGGCATACCAGACTATGCGTCTACCATGGTCTTTGAGCTCGTCACCAACGCCAGCACTTCTTCTGGCTCCTTCCCGGCTGAATCAGAAATTAGCGTCCGATTCCTCTTCCACAACGGAACTACCATCCCCGGTTCACCTGAGACAGAGCCAACGGCCTATCCTCTTTTCGGCCAGGAGAAGACCCTACTTCCTTGGTCCGACTTTGTCTCGCACATGAAGGAGATTGCCATCACTTCTCAGGATCAGTGGTGTCAAGCCTGTGGTAGTGCAAGTGAAGGGTGTCCCGGAGCCCCCTCTTCCGGCGGCCCTTCTGGTCCTTCTACCTCCTCCAACAGTGACAGTGGTATCTCCAGGCCAGTGGCTGGTGTTATCGGTGCCTTGGTTACTCTTTCAGTAATCCTCAGTGTGCAGGCTCTAGTCTTCTTCGTTGGCGGGTTCACCATTACACGCAAGAGTAAGCGTGTGAACAGCATCGGTGAAATGAAACAAGGGTCTGTTTGAGAATGAGATGGGAGAGGATAACTATACTTACGAACTGATATGCTCTGACGATTCACGTTCATACGAGTAGTTGAAGCTGTTTGCTACACTAGTTACAGCTATGATTCTATGTTCACACTAAAAACACTTCCACTCAATTGATGCTACTATAGCCATCAACGATATTAATGAGATGATATACATAAATGTTACCCTAAAGCCTTATATACAAATCTTTTATATAGATTCAACTCCTGTAGCCATGGAGCTAGGTACCTAACCTGAGGCCATCCCAGCGGAAGAACATATTTTCCATGGGAATTAATTATTTGTTTTGAGCGTGATAGATGGGTTTAGGACCAGCTAGATGCTATAGACGAGAAAGGAATCTGCATTGATACAGTGCATATCTTCATGAGGATCTGCTAAATAGCAGCCGGCCGTCGTTGTGCTGAGCCGGCTAGCCAAGTACGAGCAGGGCAGAAGTGACTTCGAGCTCCCCGGCCAAACCTCCAAAGAACAGCCACATCCCAACATCGCCCTTGCAACGAGAGCTCAAGAACAGCCCTGAAAATCAAACATGTCTGCTCATTACGATACCGAGCCCCCTCCAACAGCCTCCGCGACCCTCCATACCACCGTCGGACCCATACACATCTCCCTGTTTGCGCGACAGACACCGCTCGCGTGCAAGAACTTCCTCCAGCACTGCCTAGACGGATACTACGAGAACACTACTTTCCACCGCGTGGTACCCAACTTCATTATCCAGGGTGGTGATCCCACTGGCTCCGGCTCAGGAGGCTCCTCCATTTACGAATACCCGGAATTCGAGTACGATCCTCGTGATGGCGAAAAGGTTGTGTTTAAAGATGAATTTCACAGCCGGCTGCGGTTTAACAGGCGCGGCCTGGTAGGCCTGGCGAAGAGCGAAGATGGTACCTACGGGAGCCAATTCTTTATCACACTGGCGAACGTGGAGAGAGATTTGAAAAATAGCTGTACCATGTTTGGCAGGGTGGAAGGAGAGAGCATATACAAAGTTGCTAGCATTGCGGAAGCAGAGCTGGTAGAAGGCTCTGACCGGCCAATGTATGCTGTGAAGATTACTGGGTGTGAGGTGGATCAGCTAGGCCCATTCGAAGGGCAGCTGAAGCGGAGAGAGCGTATAGCTGTTACAGACAAGGCCTCCGAAGAAGCGGCGCCCGTGAAGGGGAAGAAAAAGAAGAAAGCCAAGGTGGGAAAGGCGCTCTTGAGCTTTGCAGGTGATGAAGAGGATGGAGAGGCCATCATACCTACAAAACCGAAGTTCAATACCCGGCTTGTCAGGGAGGAGGAAGAGGCTGCTTCAGTAGCAAAGAAACAAGCGGAAAGGGAGAGGGCGGACAGGGACATGCATAAACCAGAGCCAGCGCGAGCACTCACAGAGCTTCCTGCTAGGAAAAAGCAAGAGGTACCAAAGGCACCACCGCGGAAGCCAGATCCAAATACACAACTTCCAATACCAGACCCTGAATCACCGTCTCGCCCTGCATCTCCTTCCGGTTCAGAGTCAGAATCACCGCCGCCTCGTCAATCGTTACTCTCCAAAACAAATGCTGAAATCGCCGCGCTCAAGGCGTCTATGAAACGAAGTGCGGCAGCCGCACCTGCGGAGCCAGTCAGGAAGAAATCAGCTCTAGAGTCACTGATACCAGAAACATCAGTACGTGGTGCTAGAAAGAGGACGGCGGCAGGAAGCTCCTCACAAGACGCAATTGCGCTGGATATGTTCAATGCTTTCAAAGCCAAGCTTGAGAACGCAGATTCTGCATCTAAGTCATCCAAATCAAAACAAAGCCATGATACAAGCTCTAAACCTGGGGTGAAGAAAGATACAGAGAGACAATCTAATGACCAGGATGAGGAGGAAGAACAGGTCTGTGATCTACACTTTGTTGCTGGGTGCCTATCATGTCGATCATGGGACGTCCCTGAGTCAGAAAGGGCTGGGGCAGAGGATGATGACGGTGACACGGGTTGGATGACGCACACGCTTCAGTTTGGTAAAGATACTCTTGGAAAAGACCTAAGCTGGAAGCAGAAACATCAGGAGAATGATGATTTGGTTGTTATTGATCCGCGGCAGAAGGAGAAAGAGATTACTGGTGCCGGGGGGAGAAAGAGAGAGCGTGAAAGAAAGAGAAAGCTTGAAACGGGACACGATAGAGAATGGGATCGAAGAGATGTTAAGAAGGCTGGGAATAGTCGCTCATGACTGGTTTGTATGAGTAAAGATATTAATTGAATATAACCAACACTATTGAGGTGTTTTGATACTGCATTTACAATTGGCAGAGGGAAAACATACTGATCTGTACTTCTCCTTCCTAGTAGGCAGGGGCAGGGACAATAGAGTGAGTAGATGTAGATGATAGATCAAAATGAGTAAATTATACACCATTTCAAAAACCAGGTCGGGAAGGGGGAAAAGAACGCCCCCAGCAACATTAAACACGGGTTCGATCAGAAACCAGACGAGACAAAAAGCAAACAAAACGTAGATAAGAACACAGACTTTGATATGCAAATGCAAGACAAAAGACAGGACTTGAAAAGAAAAAAAGGAACTTGATAGGAAACGAACTATCACATAATATACCTTTTCCCCCGGTTTGATAAAAGAAAAGAAAATAGGACGGCGAAGAACAATCAATCCTTCGGATACCACAAACTAAACCAAACCAAACCATTAGGGCCAGGACAGAAAGCCAGATAAGGTAATGGGGGACGGGAGTAGAGAGATGAGATGAAACAGAAAATCGGGAAATAGTTTATGATTTTTTTTAAGAAAAGAAATGGAGAAGGGAAAAAAAGCAAACAAAAAAAAATGAAAACGAAAATGAAGAGGAAAGAGGCAGAAGAGAGACGTGTATAAAAAATCATTAAAGAAGCCGACTTTGAGGAACGGGGGAAAACAACAACCTCGATTGGCCAGACCTTACGGAGACAGGTCCTCGGAAACAAGATCAGCAGCGGAAAGAACGCAAGGGAAGAGAGTAACCTTAAAGCAAGGGGTTAGGGGGATGAAGGGAAACAAAGCAACAAGCTAATCTCCGTCTTTCGGTAGAACGGTAAGTAGCATGGAGTTGCTGCGTCGCGATGTAGTTGGCAGTAAATCATGGCAAAACAGGATAAATGGCAAGATAACAGATAGGGGAATGCAATCACCATGGCACGTTAATAGTTTCTCCGTTCAACGAAAACGTTCCCCTTCTGAGGCTCATTATTCGAACTTGGATTCGAAATTGAACTTCACTCCCCTTCTCTTCCTCACTTCATACTCACGGACACGCAAAAAAAAATGAACTTCCAACGCAAGAAAATGACAAGCGCCTGGCTCAACACGAGGGTAAGAGGCAATATCAAAACGAAAATAAACGATCAAACGCAAAAAAAGGTATATTATTCATCCCATCATCTTCAATCGCTTTCCAATTTCCAGCCATCCAGTCGTTGGAATTGAAGACGGTGTTCAACAAAAAGAAACCTGTAAGCATTGGTATCCATTGAGTTTGGGTCGGATTGGGTTGCCCCGGGGTCGGTCCAGACATCATTTGTGGCAAGTGATGACGGCAACGACTGTAGATTATCAGAATCTAACCATGTCTTAAACCATTATGAAACAAACAATGAAACGCAAGCAGGACAAGTCAGCAAATAGAATCGTCAAAAACTTTTGGGACTTCCGGTATGGCGGCGACGGGTAAAAACTGGGGTTGCAGCTCGTTTTGTTCCTTTTCTGCGGCTGTGGGGATCTTGGCTGGTTATTTGTTTTTTTCTTTCTTTTCATCCTCTGAATTTCTGGGGGGTGGTAAGGTCATTTCGTCATCCATCATCGAATCGTAAAGGGGACGCTGGCGTTTGCATTTGGTTGGGGTTGAAGGGCTGTTTTCATTTGTTGTTGTCCTCTCTTCCCCTGAACTTAACTGCTGTCTGATATATGAGGGGGATTTGTCGTGGATCTTCCTTTCGGCATGGCGTCGTCAGGTACGTGTTTTTTTTTTGAATTGAATTGAAATTGTATATTAAATTATACTTCATGGGTTTTAACTCTTTGTATCGCTTATGTCTTTTTCTTCGTGTCGTCGTGGTATAAGGGTCATGGATTCGTTCAGTATGGGCATACAGAGTTATCGATCGACTGGGTCCAGAATCTTCTATTGTTTATTTTGTTGGTTCTCCTACTCAACAATGATTTCCACGCCGGGATTGCTCCTTAGCTCATCGCTGCCACGTTGCTGGTGGCTATTCTGGCGACGGAATCCTGGACCTCTCTCCGGAGCAGGGCCTCTAGGTTGTCTCACCGGAACACGTTCCTGGTTTTGGTTTCCAGAATCAAATCCAAGTCCAATGGAGCGGTTAGATCCGATAGCACCAGCACTGGATCCGGAACCATTGTTTGATCCCGCTGTAGTTGTGGGAAGATCAGAAGCATCCCATATACCGCGTGTACGGCGAGGAGAACCGGAGGGTCCAGTGACCGAGGTACCAAGTGATAGGCCGCCCAGACTGTTAACGAGGAGACTGTCATCGACACGCTGAATACCAAGAGATGAACCAGACGGAGTAGGAGTGAGTGTGGGGGTGTTAGAGGCACCACTGGTCCCGGCATCATATGCCTGTTGCTGCTGCTGTTGCTGCTGCTGGAATCGAGCACCGTTAGTTTGCAAGGCAGCTGGGAAGCTAGCAGAAGATGGAACAGGGGATGGAGTAAAAGAACGCAGGTCGGCGAACGACTTAGCAGCACGAAGGTTCTGCGCGTTTGCGTAACCCCCTGGGCCTGGAGAGTCTAGTACGTTCAAGAACGAGGACTGACGCATGCTACTGCCATAAGCTTGCTGTTCATGGCGGGACTCCCCAAAGTCAATGGTAGCCGCACGGGAGAGACCGCGGCGAGCAGCATCGGAAGTGACCGTTGCTGGCATAGCCGGGACAGGAGGGCTGACATTGGCACCGGGGCCAGCGCGGTAGACATGCACCTGACGCTGGTCACCAGTTCCACGGGAAGTGTGAGCAAGACCCATATTATGGGAGATAGTATGCACTATCCGGCGCTGGGCGGGAGTTAAGTTTGTGCCGAAAATGAGAGCTTCTTTGCTCAGGTCCTGTTTGAACAGGAGCAGCTGTGAGTAGTATTGCAACGTCTGCGCGTCGTTCATATCAACCTCTAGAAGTGGATGTTAGTACTAGTGACATATATAAGGATTTTGAAGAAGCTACTTGATGACATACCTAGTTTACCTGCGCGCTGGGAGACGGGCGAGGGAGAAGTGGTTGGTAGGTGTGACGCCAACGAAGACATGGAAGTTTGATGTTGCAACTGGGAGGTAGCCATGGGCCTATGCTGTTCTTCGAGCTGGCCTCTACGCTCTCGCTTCTCTCTCTCGATCCTCTCACGTTCCTGCGCGGGGAGCATTTTCTTATACTCAACTCTCAATTTTCTTCCCTGAAGTTCGAAATGGTTTAGCAATTCAATAACAGTAGCCGTCTCCTCCGCAGAGGTGAAGTTTGCAAAAGCAAGACCTCGGAACACGCCATTATCGAAATGATAGTTGAAGGCATATGGCAACGGTAAATTCATTTCAGTCATCAGCTGTATCAACTGCTCCTTCTTCACAGCAAAAGGAATGTTCTTGATAACAATAGCGGTTGGGATGAGTTCATCTTCCGCGTCGTGAGGGTTCTCCGCGCGAATTTGAGGAGAGGGCTGGTGCTGACCAGGCGCTAGAGAGAACGAATTTGGGAGGCTGTTCTGCTGATCCAACCAGGTCTGCTATAGGTTAGAAAAAAAAATGATAACCATCGCCTCGCTACTCCATGTCACGAAAATACACTTACCGTGGGAAGAGCGGTGCGTGAACGAACATTTCTCATCCTAGAAGTGGCAGTGGCGGAATTAACTGCCAATCCACCCAGACCAACACAGTTTGCATTCCACGTCTGAGAGCCGGATATATCATATGGATACGAGCCACTCGGCATAGTGGCATTCAACCTATCCAACGGATTTGTATCGTAACGGCCAAGCGGAGGCTCCTCGTACAGAGCGGAAGACATGGGCCCGTAGGCGTCAAACTGGCGAGAGGGCTGACGGCGAAGCTGCTGTGGTGGGTGACGGTGGGAGCCAGGAGATCGAGAGGCAGACGAATTGTACATATCCTGGTAACCACTCATGATGGGCAGTGAGCGATGTTTCAGGAGATGGGGAGGATGATAAGAGATGGGACGGATGTATTGGACAGCTGCAAGATCTGGCTAGACCTTGTGGAATAAAGAGACTAAGCTGCAGGTCAGGCAGGGGTGCGAATGAAAACGAAAACAGGCCGACGCGCAGGGCAACGAGGTCTGTCTAAAAGTGTATCAAGCGGGTGGCGGAGGTCATCAGTTCGTCGAAAACGTCAAAGTCGTCAAGACAACGAAGTAGAGGCAGAGAGCAAGCATAAGCTAGCCAGAGAGTTGAGTCGTCTGCATGCGCACTTGTATTTTTTGTTTCCGGGATAAGAAAAAATAAAGAGGCAGCAGTTCCTGGCCGGAAGCGAAAAGATAGCAAAGTTGTACAGCAGGACTGTCTGTCTGATCTCCTTGGACGATATCTTCTTCTCCGCTCCGTATGGGGCTCAGTCAACGAGTGCGAGAGGGATGGAAGGTGTTCGGTGGTAGGAAAATGGCGACTTTTCTCCCGTCTTTCTCCCTTGACTAAAACCAGGTCAACACGGCCAAATAGCGAGTAGGCAGCTGGCCAAAGTACCGAGAAATGCGTCTCTAGGTCAAGACGCGGGGCTGCTCAGGCGGATGGACAAAGCACAACCGGCCGATCGAGCTGGCTGAGGCTGCCTGGTTTACGAGGGCGCAGAGCCGTCAGGAAAGGGTCAGGACTCACACCTCCAGGTTCGACGAGCGAAAAGCGACGAGCCTCGCCGGCGAAAGAGACAGACTCAAAAGGGAGATATATCAAGCACGACAGCAAGCTGCAGCAGTGTTCTGGCAGAAGATGCAGGTGGTGAAGGAGGAGGAGGAGGAAGAAGTGAGAGAGGTGAAGTCGAGGTGGAAGTTGGTGCAGGAAGAAGAGGAAGAAAAAAAAGACGACGAGGTCCTAGGGCGGTCACGACGGCAGTAAAAAAAAAGGTGGTGGTGGTGGTAATACCGTTACGGCAGACTAACAACCACCCACTTGCCCACCAAAAACCACACGGACACAGCAGAGCAAACGACGGCAACGGGAGGGCGATGAGCAGAGAAAGGATGGTGAGTCGACCTCAGCGATGAAGGCAGACGTGCTAATTATGAGTATTACAGCCTCTCTCCCCGCGGTATCGCCCCTTTACAACCCGCTGGAGCCAGCTTCGCTCTGCCCGTATAACTATCCAAACGCTCAGCCGAGATGATTCAGGGCCAGACGCTGTTTGAGACTCGTCCAGGGGTGGCTATGCCACCGTATTCTGGAAGTCTTGATGTCTCCGTATCCGACTCTTCTGTCTCTTCTTTGCCCCTTTTCTCCCTACTTTTTTTTTTTCCTTAGTTCCCCGACAGGAGGAACGGAGGGCTGCTCAACTACTCCGTACACCAATTCCATCCACAGAGACAACCCAAAAAGACAGAAAAAGAAAGCATGCTAGAGACGGGCCTCAACCCAAAATTATGTTGTCGACCAACAACAGATCCCTGAAGGGCGGGTTCAAACGTTAGTTGGCGTATATCGATAGTTCGATGCAGCCGACTGGATAGCTGGAAGAGCAGAAGGCAAAGGAAAAAGGGAGAAAGACGATTTGAAGCTCGCCTCCTCTGTTAATCCTTTTTTTCTCCCTCATGGCAAGTAAGGCCTGTTCGCTTGTTTCATTCGTTTAAGCCTGTCTGCAACGCCCGCCACAGCCACTTGACCATGTCCGTCGGGCCCTGGTGGTGAATGTGACCAGTTCCAAGATGGTCGCCCCGGTGGCACTGGGTGATAGCTACCACTTGTCATTTCTCTCCTTTCATTCCTTCTATATGCATACACTTTTAGCTACACTCCAAGGGAGACCGCTGCTATCAAGACCTGATATTGAGCCCTTCGAAGCTTGAAGCTGCATACCAGCACGGAGTATGGGCGCCTAATGTCTTGCTTTTAATAGCTCCCGCGTCTGTATCATCCAGTCTCTTTGCTAGACATCCATGCTGTGTCTGCTCTCTTCAACTAGGGCGCACCATACAACCAAAAAGAAACTACCAGAAAGCTCTGAGTACTAATAGTGTTAATAGTCCTCTCAAAACACGACGATCACCCTCAAGGCTCGGCCCATGCATACGATCGCGCAATAGTTTAATGCATGAGCCTGGAGACAAGTAGGAGGGTGCTTCATAATTATATATACATGAACAGACTCCTGCCCGCCACGACTCAATATCACAAGCATCACCCATCTCCTCGACCATCTCCATCCATAGTTCTGCGGTGCAACTCAATGTTTGGGAACTTTACCAGGGGAGAACACCGTTCTATTCCATCTCGACCTTGCTAGATCTTGGATATATACGCCACAACCTTGCGTACCAGACTGGTTAGTGACCAGAGCATCGTTCGCATCATGTGCTTATGTGTCGCACAGCATCAGAGAAAAACACGGCGTTCATGGACGCCTATCGATAGGACTACCCGGGTAACTGGGCCATGCAATCCCGACTTCGCATGATTTTTGTTTTGCTTCCCCCAAGCAAATTCGACGTAGTACGACCAAAACAAAAGGAGTGGTTGACCTACCATATTACAAAAAAGAAAATATTACGTGATCTCAAAGGGAAGACGTGGTTGCGTTGCCATGACAATTAAGTGTACCTAGAACTGACAAGGTGCTCGATATTCAGTCCGCTCTACTCTTAAGCTTACAGAGAAGCTATCTAGGTAAGAAGTAAGCTTGAAGGTAGGGTTATTTAATACACATATAAAATATGTAATCAACTCACTTCCGTAAATGATGCTTCAGTACTATAAAGGGTTTGTGTCGTCTGCCTCGGTATTTGATTGGTGATTAATCTAGCTTGCCCCGAAACATCCCACATCTGTGTCCCAATGTGATATGCATGTGAGAATGATCAATAAGTTCAGGTACACATCACTAGATCGGGCTCATAAAACGAGGCTAACGAGAAGCTCCAGCTTTGACTTAATTTTACAAATGGCAGATGGAGCGAGAAGAATGGAGAAGGTATCCAAGGTGCAAGATTTATCATATAATTGTCTCGTCCGATACTTGTGGAGAGTAAGCTCACGAAGTAGAGTCGTCGCTCCCTAGAAGAACAAGAAAGCTGCCAATGAACTCATTCATTCTTCCTCAAGCTTCCGGGGGAAAGGTCCAATGAATTTAACTGGGTATTTTGACAGATCAGCCTTTCCCGGAGAAGTCTCGGGTGATTGAATACGCTCGATAACCAGCTCGCTGACTTCCAGCCAACTATACATGTAAAGCGGTCGTTGAAACACCAAATATGACGCGGTGAAAGATCGCCATGCGTAAATTTGATGCAGCCTTTAAGACGCAGATCATCGAAAGGGCCATAACCTGCATAATCTGTTGAACCAACAGCCCCGGTTTGATTTTGGCTCTAGTGGATGGAGTTCATCCATGTGGCCACGTAGGTGAGTGGGGGGCCTTCTTTTCTTCCATGGATATGGGAATATTCGACATGGGGGGCGCCGGGACATCGTTTCATCATGTGTAGCACGTACCATAAAGCCAGTTAGCTCCTTACGACCGAAGGATTTGCTGTACAGTATTTTTGCAATAAAATCAATTGCATATGCTTCGGCTGGGATATCATACCGTCGGTATTTGACAGTGCAATTAGAATTATGCTCGGCACCTCGAAGCGCCAACCCAGGTATAAAATATCGGGCAAGACTGATAGCTCAAGGGAAAGGTCTGGTCTGGACCAAGAAGCGAGCCGCGACGGCGAAGTGGGAGACGAGATTCCAATGTAGTATAATTTCTTGAATTATATCGGAGCCTAGAAGTATATGAAGGGCCTAAGTCAACTCATTAAGGGAGATTTAACAAGAGTGCCTAGGAATGATTGATGAGGATTTATATCAGGGGCTGCAAAGAAACTCTTGCTTGGAATTAACGAAGCGGCTATTTCACGTGATAGTTACACGCATTTCCAAGGTTCTAATGTGAGCTAATTAGTATCAATTGTCGACGCCGAAGCCTAATGAAAATAAACGTTACAGAGTTGGAACAGAATACATAAAGGGGTGTTTTGCGGTTCTGCTTTCTCCTTTCGAAGTGGAAGAACTTGACTATCTTTCTAGAACGACCGTTGAACACGGGAAGCGAATGGATATCCCGTTTTTTAGGCCGGTTTTGATCCACAAGCGGCGCTTACTTAGTTCGCCGCTTAGCTCAACCTTATCACTACATGCGCTCGTGTCTCCTTTCACCCTTCAGCGATATTTATGCATGCGTGCCTCATTCTATGAGAATCGATTAAACTAGTTCTAGAGGTAGTAGAAGAATTATACTGGGCCATGTTGTCTGCTGTGTTGATCGGAATGCCGTGGCGAGGCGGATTGGCCGTTTCGCCGCCTGAAAAAACATCCCATACCCTTAACCTTAACAGTAAGACATTGATGGCCTGCTGTAGGGAATATCCGTGGAGAAACATGCTACAAAGTGGAAGTGTATTCTTCAGGACAGCTGGCACATCCACCGGATTCGCGGATACATCCGAAGGGCCAGGGATCATGCCTAGGCAAATTCCCTTCAGGCAGTGGGCCAATACCATTTAAAATATAGCACAGGCCTCAGTTTAGCGTATGAGAAAATGGTCTCGTGTACTTGATCGATTTTTCCTAGCCAATCCAAGAGGTATACCATGCGTGTCGCAAGTTGATGAAAGAGTTAAAGGAAGTTTATAAGTTTTACTGTCCCGCAAGCATGAAACAGAAGAGAGGTTGAGACATTCCTTGAGACACGTCTTGAAACGAGTCCTGAAGGCCTTTTGCGGGATAAAGAGGAAGGAGTTAAGCATACAATACCCTTTGATGGACCGCTAGATTTGATAACAATGTTATTCATGACTCTGATATGGAGAGAGGATACCAAGGGTCTGCTCTGATCTCTTGTTGGAATGCTTCTCTGGGGAATAGAACACCACTGAACAATGATTTGTATAGCGCTTATCCATGACTGACTTGTCTTTCCTACGCCGCCAGACTATACCCCCCAAAATGTTAGCTAGAAGCCAGAGAGGCCTATCCTCAAAAAAATAGCTGTATAGCTTAATATCCTGAACCAGTTCTACTAACCACCTCTATTTCTCTCATGAAAGAAGCGAACAACACTTCTTATTGACAGCTTGTCTTCCTTTGCATCTATTAAATATCATCATCCACTGCCTCTGCCACCCTGTATCTGCCACTCTTCCGCTGCTTCTGCTTCCTCTCTCCAGCTTTTTCAGCTTTTCCCCCTATCTCGGATGTGCAATTAAAGTTCGCTGACTCAGCTTCCGAGGCTTGTTCCGAACCAATGAAAACATGCCATTTTGCCAAGCCTTCCAGACGCGAATTTGCCTATCTAACGTAATATCAGTTCTGCGGGAGAAAGACGAAAGCTGACTTGTATCTCTAGCGCATGTCAACAGATCAACTCGCCCTTTGCAGCACCAGTGCAATCGATCTCTTCCCTTCGACGCTCCTGTACTGTCGGTCCTACGCATTTCTCCTCGTCCGACTTCCCTGTGACGTTTCCCCTCTTGCAGCGGCCTGCAGGCGGTGTGTCAGAAGGCTTTGGAGCCTGCATGCGAGTCGAAGAGATAGGACAAGGAGGATTAAAAGTTTTCAGGCCGATATCCTGCATCAAAAAATCGAGGGCGCAGAGTCATTGATGGCAATTTTCGAGTTCTCGAGGTGATCTGTCGAGTTTAACGGTCGAGTCTGACGCTCCCCGCCGAGTTTCCGTCGCATCCAACAACTACGGCCAGGGCAGCGCAATCTACCACATCCATCTTACATATCTACTTTTTTTCATCATATCAGCGATAACGGATCAATTTGCCTTATTTATCATCCCGATACCGACGCATCTTCGTTTCACCTGCCTACCGAGCCTTCCCCCACACCCCCGGTCAATCTTTCCATAAGCCAAGGACACAACCAGCTCAGAGCTGAGGGGGGTGTCTATTGTTATTTGAAATACCGGTATCTCCGAAGTCATGTCATCACAAAGCCTCTCGCGCAAGAGGCCTGCACCAGGAGCAACACCATTAGCGCATCAGCAGATGTCTTCATTGCCAAACTTCCCAATTCCATCGCAGCTCTCGAACGAGCAATTTCTACAGCAATGGGCGCCCAACACGGCAACTTCCGGTGTAAATCAACCAAACCCGAATAGCGCTGCGTTTACGGCTGGCGATGATGGGACTGGGCTAATGTCAAACCAACTTACCAGACGACCCGGAAACAACCAGATAATCAGTCGGGCTAGGATGGGAGATCAAAACTTGGTACCGATGATGGATCAAAACTCGCTGAGCATGAATGATGTTGGCAATTCAGGAACTGGCGAGACTGAGGAAGAGATGAGACAGAGAGCTCTTAGAGTCAAGAAGGAATCGCTGGCCAAGCGAAAACATATTCCTCCTTTCATTCAGAAGCTGACCAGGTATGTTGCTATAACCTTTAGTTCAACCGGACCGTTTCATTTATACTAACTAGTGAACTGTAGTTTCCTCGACGATTCGAAAAACGCAGATTTAATTCAGTGGTCTGAGGATGGAAACTCGTTCATTGTCCTGGATGAGGATGAGTTTGCGAAATCGCTGATACCCGAACTCTTCAAGCACAACAACTATGCCTCGTTTGTACGGCAATTGAACATGTATGGCTTCCACAAGAAGGTTGGACTATCAGACAACTCGATGAGAGCTAGCGAGAGGAAGAATAAGAGCCCCAGTGAATATTCGAACCCTTACTTCAAACGTGGACAACCCGACCTCCTGTGGCTGATCCAAAAGCCAAAAAATGTATCCGGCCAAGGCAGAGGAGGCTCAAAGGGCGGCCGTGTCAAGCTGGAGCCTGATGTGGATGATGCCGAAGGTGAAGAATTTGGAGAAGAAGGCGGCGGTGGTCCAAGCGGTGCTGGAGGCCGAGAAGACAAATCACGGTTCAGAGGCCAGCTTGCTCTCGGGTCGGGAGAAGGGATGTTACATGGAGATCAGCTGACGGATGTCTACCGTGAGCTGCAAGCCATTCGGCATCAGCAGCATGTTATCTCGAGCACGATCCAGAAGCTACGAAGGGATCATGAACAATTGTATGAGCAGGCTGCGAATTTCCAGGAACAACATACCCGTCATGAAAACTCGATCAACGCCATCCTCACCTTTCTAGCTACTGTTTACAACAGAAGTTTACAGGGCCACGAAGGTGCTCAGGGGCTAGCTAACTCATTTGCTGGAGCTATATCCCAGGACCACCAGGGCCTGTCAGGCAATATTGTCGACGTTGATGAGCTGGCAGATAACTATGAGTCGGAGCTCACTCCCAACCAGCCACCGTTTAAGAAGCAGAGACTTCTCCTTGGAGCACCGCCCACTCGCGATGGCCAAAGGCATAATACCCTGTCTCCAAATCCGGCCAACAGTGCGTATGTTGGCCATCAACGCAGTAGCAGCTCTGGCCCTCACAAGGTCAGTGTCCAGCCAGTCTCTGAAGTAGAGGAGCTGTTTGACCCTACCAGCCCGATGACCAGCACTGCTCCAGCTCAGCAGCAACCGCAATTACAACGCCAGGGTCAGCCCCGGCAGACACCACAACCACAGACACAGGCGCAGAACCAGAACCTTACACACCCTCACCCCAAGCACCAGGGCAGTCCCGGTCACCTCCCACAACGAGACATCATGTCCCTTATCCAGAACTCCAACGCACGCAGCAGCTTCTCTACTAACCCTTCCGACTTCCCTACTGTGCTGTCCTCCCTCGAAACGTCTGGCGGCAACTCACCTCTTACTCCTGCTCAGCGTGCTGACATGCTCCGCTTAATCTCAAATGAGAACAATGCTGCCCATCCAACGGGTGGCCAACCGCAGAACAATGCCTTGATTGCGCCCAACGCGCCTCAGATGCCGTCCAACTACTCAGCTCAGCTTGCTAATACACGCTCTGAGCTGGACAACCTGGTGAAGATGCAGGCCGAGCAGGCTAGATCTGTGCAACACCTGACGAACATGCTACAGCCGCTTAGTCCTACGGGCTCCATCCCAGGAATAGACAACACCCAGATACCGCCTCCACCACTTGACCTAGACAACATCTTCAATAGCGGCGACTACTTCTCTGACATCCCTGGCGTAGAGAACAACTCTTCCAAGGATAGCCAAAACCAGGCAGATCCCAACAACGCTGCCGCAACTACCACTGCAGGAGGAAAGAATGATAACAGCAATAATAATAACAACAATAACAGCAATAACAATATCACTGCTACGGCTGACAACAACCAAACAGATGACTTGTTCGATTTTGACACTCTGGCTGCCGACCCGTCAGTCGACCCATCGCAGCCAACCCCGAACTTCTTCGACACGTTTGATGAGTTCGACGGCGCGTCCAGCCATGGCCTAAGTGGTCTTGGCGATGTTGGTTCTACCAATATGAACATGAATAGCAATGATAATAACAATCTAGGTAGCGGTGTCGGACGGGATCTGGACCGTAACAGGGTCACAGAGACGTTCACTAGCAGCGAGGCAACGAGTCCTGCTAACACGCTGGTCGATGATAATAGCCAGAACCACAGTCAGAACCACAGCCGGAGCCAGAGCCAGAGCCAGAGCCAAGGAGGAGACGGCAGCACAGGACATACCCACGGCAGTCCACAGATGATGCAGAGACGCAGTGCTCGGAACCAGCGATGAGTGATAGAGACTATTGAACGCTCTCTATCAACGCGCCTAGTTACTGACGCCCGCCTCTTCTGCCGTTCCATCTATCGTTAGAAAAGTGCAAGAGCAAAAAAGAAGATAGACCAAAGCGTATCCTTACCACTACTCCCTTGCTCGAGTTCATGAAAACAAAACTATCAATACCCACTCCCCAAGTTCTACATATGAGTCGCTGCCTCTTCATCTACTACTACTTTGAATACCCCCAATTCTCGCATTGCCCCTTGCTACGTTGCTTACTATCCTGGGCGAGAACTAGAAACATACCTACTTGTGATAGCCAAAAACTACAAAAAAAAAAGAGAGACAGTCTCAAAACCTGTCTCCTATTTCTCCTTTCTTCTATCTGTCTATCTGTCTGTCTGTCTTTTATTTCATATTCTTCTGCTTCTTGATCTACTACTCTGGCGTTGTGCTGAAATCTAAAGGCGCGCTCTCAAAAATGGCGGTGGTGGTGGTGGCGGTTGATGGTTGTGGAGGAAAGAAGGGTCATAAAATGACATAAATTGCTGCTGTTGATACCTCATTCTATATCCAATATCAAACAAATCAAGCAATTGAATACTTGAACTGTCTGTCTTCCAATCTTCCAATATCTTGACCTCGCTGTCCTCGGCTTCGCTGTCCTGTCCTGTCCTTTCCTGTTTTGTCTTGTCCTGTCCTGCTGTTTGTCATCACAAGGTCGTGACTGCCAAAAAAGGGAGGCTGGGCCCTCGCGACTGCCAAATGAGGCAGGCAACGCTGGCAAATCAGAGCGCGTAGTTGAAACCTCGCTTAGCTTTGGCGCCTTCCAGAACAGATATAAAAAGGGCCTCCTTCCTCCCTTTCCTGACCTCCTTCCTCTTTCCTTCCCTTTTCCTTCCTTCACTCCAGCCAACCAGCCCCTTTCTTGTTTTTGCTTCTTGCACTTGCTCTTCTTGCTCTTCTTGTTCTTCTTGCTTTTCTCACCACCAACAGCGCGATATACAGACATCTAACACTTCTTTCTAGTTTGCATCTTCCCCTTTCTTCCCTTTCTCTTCTGCACTACGAGTCTATCTCTCAGATTCTCTCGAGCAGCTTAGGGTGTTTTCTCGTTTCACACACAAATGTTCTACATTGCAAGGAACACATGGCTATGATGATACACAACAGAGCAAAAAGTAACAGACACGCACAATTCCCACTGCTTCGGCTTTCAGGGTCTTGTTGTGAGTCGTGCTACAAAGTGCATTCTCACCAGATCTGAGCCTATGGAGTGGATGCGCGGTACGCGTTGCATACACATACATATGACTTCCACACTGAGCATCCATTCCCACCCACACAAAACACAAGCACTTACAACCCATTCCCTTCCCTCGCAACAGTGACAACTTGATTCACTTTTACACGTTGGTTTCGAGTCTTCGGACAGTGACAAATCCTCATGCTCTGCCTTTTACATATCACGTTTGAGTTGACGATGTTGAAGATGTTGGGTTTCCTATGATGAGATTTCTGGAATAGATATGCTTACAGTTGTAGTGCCACTGGCCAGACAGCTAGCATGTTCCAATCTGAGGAGACGTTGGTGATAGTGATAGTGATGTAGATAGATAGTATGATGTTGTTGATATTGTTGTTGTTGTTGTTGCTACTTGATGTTGTTGATGTTGTGGTACTTGACAATGTTGATATTTGTTTACTATGCTACCTGCTACTCATGTTGATGCTTCGTGGTTGTTTACCTATGGTAGTTGACTACCAAGTGTCATAGATAAGCATATCAAGTCTGTCAGTCAACTCTTTACTACTCTATACTTTACTATGTTGCATCTATACTTGCTCCAGACGAATACGAGGTTTTTCTTGACTCTACATCCGCATCACAATTACAAATACGAGAAACACACAAAGATAAACTACCATACACCAAGTCAAACAAGCAGTATAGAATCAAGGAAAAAAATCATACAAGCCGTCCATTTTTTTATATCAAGCAGTTTTGGTTCGATTGTTAAGATAGAAACTGTTCCTTATAAGCCAGAGCCTCCCACTGCATGCCCATCTACCACCCACTATTAAACAGCGCCCTAATATAACATGACAGAAGGAAAGGAAGCAATAGAAAGAGAAGAAAAGGAAAAAAGGGACGAAGAGGATATAAATGAAGACACAAAAAGGACAGAACGAAGCTGGTTGACTTTGACTCTGGGCTGGCCGGCTGACCTTGGCTGTGCTGTGGGTATCGATCGACCTGGGAGAGCAGCAGTTTCGTTTGGTTACCTGGGAAATCTACTGACTTCTTCCATCCGTTCAGCGTACCAAACACGACATGAAAGGTGAAAAGCAGGTAAGCAAGCAAAGGTCAGAGAGATGGAATCTCTTTTGTTTTGTTTTTGTTTTTTTGTTTTTTCTTTCTTTTTCTGGCGTAAGCATAGCGTATACGTTGCTGTATTGTATAGAGATAAAAATTGAAGCCCACGTCAAAATAAAACCAGCGCGTGCAACGCGTAATTCATATAATAGCAACACACGAGGAAGCAAAGGGGTGGTTTAATCCCTGGTTAGCACGGGAAAGAGGTGAGTTGAGGTATGGATATTTCGGAGTGGACCGGTTGAAACAAGCAGAACGCCGCGTTAAGAGAAGAAGAAAAAAGAAGTAAAAAAAAAAAGAGACAAGTAGTTTGTCACAGTTCGAAGACAGTTTGACGGGTATGGGTATGGATATGGAAGATGGGGGTTGGACTGGGAGAAGGTGTTCTAGCTGTGCTTCTTCTTGTCGGCATTGGTGATCAAGGCTCTGTTGATGTGTGGCAGGACACCTCCGTAGGCTATGGTGGCGCGAATGAGAGTGTCGAGTTCTTCGTCACCGCGGATGGCGAGCTGGAGATGTCGCGGCGTGATACGCTTGACTTTCAGGTCCTTGGCGGCGTTGCCTGCGAGTTCCAGGACTTCGGCGGTCAGGTACTCGAGCACTGCTGTGGTATAGACGGCGGCTGTGGGGAGCAAGAGAAGGACGTATAAGCATTCGGGTCCATCCGTGGAATAGGGAAGGGGGAGGGGAATAAAATCATAACATACCCTTTGCTCCGACGCGCATCTTGTTGCGCGTGTTGCTCTTTAGGAATCGCTTGACACGGCCGCAAGGGAACTACATAGCAAACCACCGGTCAGCATCTATCGCCGCATCAACAGGTAGATAACCGACTGCGATGCGCGTTGTGGTCTTGTGTGTATACACGACCAACAAACACGTGTCATTAACCCCCCCAAGGCGGAGATAAAAAGACATGAAAAGATAGCCGACTCAGCTGTCGGTCACTAGGGGAGGGAGCAACGAACCTGCAGTCCGGCCTTTGCACTGTGCGATCGTGGTCCTTTGCCGTTGGCATCTTTGGGCGCGGCCTTTCCACCTCCCACGGACTTTCCTTTGCCTCCTGGCATGGTTGTATCCTTGTCTTTATCGTCGTGTGAAAACGGGAAAAGGCGATGCGAGCGGTGCTATGGCGCGTCGGAAGCTGGTGTGCTTTTGTATGAGTGGGGGAGGGTGCGAGTAAAGCGTGGTGCGTTTCGCGTGTATTTCTTCTTCTGCTGCCTGGCAGGTTAAGTTGGAGGGTTTTGGAGGGATAAAGATGTTAAGTAAGGTAAGTTTATCTTCCTCAGTGGACGGTCGGTCGATGTTGGTCATAGCGTGGGCCCTTTTTTTTTTTTTTTTGTTTTTTTTTTTTTTTCTTTCCTTCCTTGCTTGCAGAGAAAGGGCGCTAGACCGCTTTCGGACGGACGGTTGTCACAGGGTGAAGCAAGCGGGAGTGAAGGCGACGGCCAGCGCGAAGTGAAGGAGGGAGGCAGTGGCGGCGGTGGCAGGTCGGTGACAGAGCGGATAGCATGGCGTAGGGGCGAGCCTGTCGCTGCTTGGAGTTAGTGGTGGTTAGTAGTAGCTGTCGAGATGCTCAGTAGCCTGTGTTAGTTAGTGCTGGTAGTTAGTAGGTAGAGGATGGCCATCTTGCGAGTATGTCCAACATCACATATAGAGTGTAGGTAGTCACTCTTGCCAGGGAAGACGGGTTTGGAGCTTTTCTTTCTTGCACAGGGGCATCGCTCCGGAGGGCGATGCGTCTTCGCTTCGAGCATCTCTGGCCTCCCCGTCTCCATCTCGGCCTCCATCCTCTCCCTCTTCTGTGCGCTTCTTCGTCGGCCCATTTCTTGAAGTTCTGGCGAGGAGTTGATATCAGATTATGTAATACATCACGTGACTTATAGCTTTGGTGGCCGCATGGGAAACTTTTCAGCAGCCCTTTTTCTCGTTTAGCAAGGAGGAAGCAGGATAAATTTCGCAGCCTTGGGATCGCAGCACCGTTGCTTTACTATCCGTCGTCTTACTCTCTGTCTTGTCTTGTCGTCTGCAGTCTTCAGTTGCATCTCTGTTCGCCATGGCTTTCTCGATGTTTAGCCCCCAAATGTAAGAGCTTCCCGGACCCTCAATTTTGACCAAGATAGCAAGGAGCCCGCGTGCGCATCTGGGGATAACCCTGGAGAGGCTGGGAGAGTTGAAGAAGACATGCTAACAGCTTGGTTATAGAACCAACCTTGCCATCATTCTGGTCATGATGCAAGTGTCGAAGAAGATCCCCTTCGATAACCCAGATGTCCTCCTCGGCGTTCGCACCATGTACATTGCCTCCAACATTGCCATTGCAGCACTCTACTACTACATCTACACCGTCATTGTCCAGAAGAAAGGTACGCCTAACCAGTCTCCAGTTCAGGCTATGTTCAACCGTCGCCCACTAACACAACAGATACAGACCTTAAAACTCTCAAGTACGTTGAGCCCCCAGCCATGGGCTCCCAAGACGAACCCCGTCCAGTCGTCACCACCGTCCAGGAGTACGACAAGCAACAGCTTCGCGCCGCCCTCAAGTCCCAGCTCATGGGCGTCGGCATGATGGCCGTCATGCACCTATACTTCAAATACACCAACCCACTGCTCATGCAGTCCATCATCCCCATCAAGAGCGCCCTGGAGAGCAACATCGTCAAGGTCCACTTGTTCAACGTTCCTGCCAAGGGTGATCTTGAGAGACCATGGAAGGCTGCCGGTGGAATGATGGGCATGGGCCAGCCACCTGTCAAGACCGACAAGGCCAGTGTTGAGTCTGCTGAGAAGAACTGGAGGGGCGGTGCTAAGGAAGAGTAAAGTAAAAAGACACTGAGGCGAAATATTTTCTTTCAAAACTTCTTCTTGTCTTGGAGCCGGACCGGGTGGATGAATGGGATTGGGAATTGTGACATTATGAGGCAAAGCTGTTTTCTTCTTCCTTTCATGCCGGTATTATGAATATTCGTTTTCTTTTTTCTTTCCCCCTTTTTTATCCTCTTTTTTATTTGCTTGGTTGTCCTCTTTTCATTTTTATCGGCTATGCGTCCTGTCCTCGGCGTTGCGTTGATAAATAAAGAAGCATCCCATAGACTTAACAGAACATATTTTGATAGAAACAATTCAGATATCTTATCTAACAGCCAGTGTTATCTCTGCTTAGTCATAAGATGTTTCTTCACCCCTACAATTGTTTTAGGATCAATGTTTTCGAGAGCCATCAACAAACTTCGTCTCTGCTTTCCTTGATATCATAAGTTGCTGTCCAATGGGAGCAGCATGTTGGAGAATTATCCCCTAGATATTCTTCGGACGATCGTATCACAACTTGATGATCGGGTTGACCTGAAAAGCTTGTCCGAAACATCACGGTTTTGGAACGAAGTCACTAATCCGTTTCTATACAGAAATATCTTTATTTCAACCTCTAGGAACGATTATGGCATAATCCAGGCTCACCTGAGAGCGGGAGTACTTCAATATACCAGGAATATTCAAGTTTTATGCAGCAGATCTCTAACTGGGCCCAATGATTTCGATTTTGAAGACTATTCCCCTTGCACTGACTCACCCAACCACTATTGCACCAGATTCGATAGCAATGAAAGTGTCATTGATTCTCTTTATAACTGGGATCTTTACCAAGGTCTCAGTAGTGCCGAGCTAGCAGATAAGAAGCGGTGGATAGATCCTGATGGCGACCCTAACTTCTATCCTGAATTATTCAACCTTGGATCCAGGCGGAGAATACTGTCCGTATTAATAAGATGCAGGGAGGGATTTTTGAAGAGTTTTAGGTGAGCAACGTCTGTCCGAAGTAATGTAATTGCGAGCTGACATAGGAATGTACTATGGAAGCTGGGCCAGGCAAGACGTTATCCCGCCTGAGATCATGGGAGAGGGGGGGTATCTTCCTACTAGACAGCCTTTTATCGAACAGCTCCGCTTTGGGTTCCTTGAATGTTGTAATTTACAACACCCTCAATTATTTACCAGGTTAAAACGCCTGGCAATACTTAATGCGGAAGAATCCACGTTTATTGACCATGAATCTGAAGTAAAGAATGTCCGGGACTGCGTGACACTCAACTGCGGTCAACTGGAGTACCTTGAGATCAGCTGCATATACTGGCAGCTCTTGGGCGATGAATATGATATCGAGGACCAGCACTTCACGGAGGCGCTGATAAAGCCATGTCGAAATGATCAGCTCCGGTTCCCGAATATACAGCATCTCGTACTCGAAGGATATCTATTCAACAAAGGCCGAGTTAGCTTACTCAAGGATTTGAATCCAGAGGTACTGCACACCTTGTCCTTAAGATCTTGCCTTTTCTGGGAGGATTTATTACCCTTACTTAACTCTGAGGACCGCCCTTTTCATATACGAACGTTGGAGGTGCAGGCATATTCTGGATCTTTACCTGGAGTGATGGATCGGCAGCCCGAGGGGTGCCGTGAACTAGCAAGTTTTATCGAGAAATGCGAAGCACTCGAAAACTTATTCATTGGGATAGAACGGGCATTTGGTCTTGAGCGACTCTGGAGATCGCTCCTTCGGCACCGAAAGACACTCAAGTCCTTTGTTTTCTACTCTCTTCCCGGCAGAATTGAAGGTCCACATGCTGCTCCAACACCGTACTATGTCCCGAACCTTTCATTTGACCCGCCGTACCACAACGAGATAGAATCCGGGAGGTTGACTTTGAAGCACCTGGATCTGGAACTGCTCGGGGTCAGCTATGAGCCAGAGTATCTGGTGTGTTTTGATTCTGATTCAATGCTATGGGAAAATACTAATAAGTCGATGTTGTTAGATACCAGCTCTCTCTCCGCTAACTACCATGGGCAGCCTGAAAGTGTTGCTTATTCAAGGCTTCCATATACATCCTGAACCCTTTAAAGGACTAGAAGAAATAGGGAGGCTTTCTAAAGTTCTATCTGTTCATCGACGCCTGATTCAGGACTTTGACAAGTTTGTTCAATGGGCGTTTGGGCCTGAGGGAATCCGATCACTAAGGCTAATAGTTCACCGCAACCCGTTCGGCGGCGAAGGTAATGAAACGCTACTCTGCCCTAAAGTAGGGCCAGATGCTGAGCCGCCATTCCCAGGGAGGAACTACCGGCTTGTGACCAAGCGTGACCATGTCCAGTATGGTCTACTCCGCAAACACGCCAGCGCCCTTAGAGCTTGTCCAAGTCGAGGTGCGCCACTATATAAAGATAGTTTCATAATATAGGCAAACCAACCACAGAAACATCCAATCTATCCATTTGATCCATCATCACTGTATTATTATTATTAGTAGTAGTATATCTTTCTGTCTCCATGCATTCCAATTCGGCTGTCCGGTTCTTTTTGCGGATCAACGTTAGACCGACCGGACAAACTTTCCCAATGCAGCAGAGTGTTTTTTGCCGCCGAAACCGCAAACCTTGAAGGAAAATAAGATGAAGGAATGGATATTATTTGATAGCTGAGATGAAGTTCTTCTGGACGCAGAAGACGAATTGAAACTGGTCAATTGGCGAGCAGAGCAAGCCAGGAAAGAAGCCGAGAGCTGCAGCGGCAGAAGTCCATCGAAGCAGAGGGAAAGACACCAGCCGGGTGGGTAACTGAAAGACTAAGCGTTGTCCACGACTACCCGCCCGACCTCCTGTAGCGGGACATCTCGGGAGTCTTTTTTTCGCCAGGGAGGAAAGGAAGGCGTGGGAGTGGAAAGGAAGCTGTCCGACTGACCCCGTCTCCATATGATCAACCCGCCATCCATGTCTCAGCGGCCGAAAGTAGATGGAGATGTCTGCGGGCGGTTGTTCTCCGGCGTGTCAGGAGAGCCCGCGGGCACCAAACCAACTCCGTAGTACGGCAGCGTAGCCCGTAGGCCTGTAATAGTCCTTGAAAACTGTGGTTGAGCGAGAGCTGGGTAGGGCTGCCAGGGTTAAGTTTCTGTTGCGTCAGTTGCTAGCAAGAGATTGAAAGCAAGTCGGGGCGGAGGCCGAGAGCGTTATTTATTGCCTGCCCCTCGCCCGCCTCCCCTCCACCTCTTTCTTCCTCTCGTCTTTTCTTCTGCTTCTTCTCTGCTTCACTATCACCATCTCAGAAGTCCTCCATCTTCTCGTCTACGAGCTCGTCTCAAGTCTTATCTAGGTAAGCCGATGGCCCCCGTCGACCCCGAGACGGCCGTGTTTTGTGGTTGTGGTGGGATACTAACTGCTACCCCGCTATACAGAATCATCCCGCCATCATGGTTGTCAAGGTACATATAATAGCAGAAAAGCGACCTCTTTCGCACTGCGGTTCGTCAGGTTAACAGGAGTCCCAGGTCGGAATCAACGGCTTCGGTCGTATTGGCAGAATTGTCTTCCGCAATGCGTGAGTTGAGCCTCGACAAGTGGGATTGGGGGGTGGACGCCGTGAGAGAAGGACAGTTATAGCTGACCACGGTGCCATAGCTACGAGAACCCAAACATCCAGGTTGTTGCTGTCAACGACCCTTTCATTGAGACCAAATACGCCGTATGTCTTATGTCTGTCTGGGATGCATCGATGCACTGATGTGGTCGACCTGCTAACATCGATCGACCAGGAATACATGTTGAAATATGACTCTCAACACGGCCAATTCAAGGATGAAATCTCGCACGATGAGAGTGGCCTCGTCGTTGGCGGCAAGCACATCAAGTTCTACGCTGAGCGTGACCCAGCCAACATCAAGTGGTCCGAGACTGGAGCCGATTACATCGTCGAGTCCACCGGTGTCTTCACCACCACCGAGAAGGCCAGCGCTCACTTGAAGGGAGGTGCCAAGAAGGTCATCATCTCTGCTCCCTCTGCTGATGCCCCCATGTTCGTCATGGGTGTCAACGAGGAGAAGTACACTGCCGATATCCAGGTCCTCTCCAACGCTTCCTGCACCACCAACTGCCTTGCTCCCCTCGCCAAGGTCGTCCACCAGAACTGGGGTCTCAAGGAGGGTTTGATGACCACCGTCCACTCCTACACTGCTACCCAGAAGACCGTCGACGGTCCCTCCGGCAAGGACTGGCGTGGTGGCCGTACCGCTGCTCAGAACATCATCCCCAGCAGCACCGGTGCCGCCAAGGCCGTCGGAAAGGTCATTCCAGAGCTCAACGGAAAGCTCACTGGTATGTCTATGCGTGTGCCCACATCCAACGTCTCCGTTGTCGACTTGACCTGCCGCACCGAGAAGCCAGTCACCTACGACGAGATCAAGAAGGTCATGAAGGCCGCTTCCGAGGGCGAGCTCAAGGGTATGTTTTTTTTATGCGTCTTCTCTATCCTCAATGGAAGTATAACTTGTCTAATGATGGTATAGGTATTCTCGGATACACCGAGGACGCCGTTGTCTCCACTGATATGAACGGCAACACCAACTCCTCCATCTTCGATGCCGGTGCCGGTATCGCCCTCAACGAGAACTTCATCAAGCTCGTCTCCTGGTACGACAACGAATGGGGCTACTCTCGCCGTGTCGTTGACCTCATCTGTGAGCTTCTCCTCTTCGTTGTTTTGTCTGCTTCGAATTCAGGGCATAAACTAACACGCATCTTCCACAGCCTACATCGCCAAGGTCGACTCCGGCTGCAAATAGCAACTAACGGGAAGTGCGGAACAACGGAGCATGCTCTAGTTAGGTCCACCACCAGTTTCCCATTTCTATCTCTTCCTCCCTATATCCCACTATCAATATAAACCAACAAAAGTGGATACCACCTTACCCCAGAAAAGTAAATAAAAAAAGAATGTAATTCTCTTTGCCTGTGAAGGGCTGAAATATTCATAAGAATGGATAAATATGAAATCAATGCCACCATCTCAGTATTTCTTGACAAAACTTACCTGTAGTGGCCTTGCCTGACTGTTTCAAGGCTGGTCCCCATCTTCGCCTTAACCTCGAACTTCTCAATCTTCAACTTCAATCCATTTTCATCAAATAATGACGAATATATCTGCTCTCAAACTGCTCTCATGCTACCTACCCTAAAGCTAACTACCCCTAATCATCTTAAGCCGTTTTTGAAATCTTCCCCTGCAGAATGCGCGAGCAAGGCCTATCACGTGAACAGCTAACTAGTTATTTATATCACGTGATCCTCTATTTCTTAAGGCCAAAAAGTTACGCCCTCAAAGCTTCATCAAGTTGCTTGACTTGCTCGATCTTCATCCGCTGGCTGCTGCGTCTTGCACTGCATCTTCTTCTTCGTCACAGGCTGTCTGCATCTTATACCCTGGAATTGGCTTCTCTGGCGGCTACAGGACACACATAGCTCTCGCTCTATGTGCATCTGGCGCCGCTGACGTCTTTGCCGTGCATCTATACCTTCTATACACACTGTCCTGGCCGCATTGGCGTGCTGATGCCCAAAGGCGCCTGCCTGGCCTCTGGACCTTTTGCCTAATAGCCAGTCAATTACTGTTCACTTTTCTTCTTTACAACTGAGATCTCAAACATTACATTGATGGGGAGTTGAGCTAGCGCATTTGGTTCTCATTTCCAGCTTTGGTTTTGCCTTGTCACACCCGCGGAGGAAGAAAAGAACCAGAGGAATTGAATAGCTTCCACGGCCCCGTCTTTTCCTGCATGATACCATCTCTAGCTCGTACTATGACCATCGAGCTCTGACCGTCGACTTCCTTTTTCATTTCCATCATCTCTTAGCGATCGTATACGTACCAAGCATCATGGACGGGGACGAAGACGTGGTCATGGGCGAAGCTCGCGTACCAGAATCCGCACCAGGCCCAGCTCCCACATCAACCTCCACCATCCCCATCGGCGGCGGTCGTCCGTCTCCTCCGTCTGCAGAAGAGGCATCGCTCACGCCAGAAGCACAAATACAAGCCCCCAATGGATCCAAGGAACATACTCAGTCCCTACTAGCGACCTTCCACCAAAAAGTGCATAGTCCCGGGAAACTGCTGAAGGAGATTGAAGACCACCAGGCAGGCATCTCGACTCCCAACAACGATCCTACTACCGGCACGCCCCGGCCCACTGTGGCGGCAGGACACCACGTCAAGGCCGAAACAGATACCGCCATCGCAGACGAAGAGGCAGAGGACTCAGATTGGTCTGCTGATCACCATGAAGGGCGCAGTAGGGCGCTGCACCGCGCCCAGCTTCCGACGGGGTATTGCTATGATAATCGCATGCGGTATCATTGTGAAGTGAAGCCTACGCTGGACGTGCATCCGGAAGATCCCAGGCGCGTGTATTATATCTATCGAGAGCTGGGTAGGGCTGGACTGATTGCTGATGGAGGGGAGTTTCAGGGGCCATTGGTGCCTCAGCCGCTGAAGAGGATTGAGGCGAGGGATGCGACGGAGGCAGAGATCATGTTGGTGCATACCAAGGAGCATTATGAGTTTGTGAAAAGCACGAAGGGTGAGTGCCTGATGATGAATGGATTTTGTTTGGTTTGTGTTCCTGGCTAACTAACTGGGGGTAGATATGTCGGAGGATGAACTGCTTGAGCTTGAACATACGCGAGACTCTATCTATTTTAATTCGTTGACGTTTACGTCTGCGCTGCTCTCGTGCGGCGGTGCAATTGAGACGTGCAAGGCTGTGGCAGAGGAGCGAGTCAAGAACGCGATTGCGGTGATTCGTCCGCCCGGCCACCATGCCGAGAGCAATAAGACGATGGGATTTTGTCTGTTTAATAATGTCTCTGTGGCTGCGAGGGCATGCCAGCATGTTCTTGGGGACAAGTGTCGCAAGATCATGATACTGGACTGGTAAGTGAAGGGCAAATTTTGAACTTGATGCTTGATATAGACTAATTATGGCTGCAGGGACGTCCATCACGGTATGTGCGGTTTTATGAGAATAATATAATATAGTGTGATGCATGTATGGGTCTAACGGTACCAGGCAATGGCGTGCAGAGGATGTTCTACAATGACCCGAACGTACTATACATCTCGATCCATGTCTACCGGGATGGCAGCTTCTATCCCGGCGGTGACGAAGGCAACTGGGACTACTGCGGTGAAGGTCTCGGTCTAGGGAAGTACGTCGAAACACACTATAATATCATGATGATATGATCTTGTATGCTTACCGTTATAGGAACGTCAACATTCCCTGGCCGACACAAGGCATGGGAGACGGCGACTACCTCTATGCCTTCCAGGAAGTTGTTATGCCAATCGGCTACGAGTTTGATCCTGACCTCGTCATCAGTAAGTTGCCGTTAATCGCCAATCGTCGGATAAATACATAATTCAGGGTTCCATGTTCCACGTCTAACAGCCTGGTGTCATGTAGTATCCGCCGGCTTCGATGCGGCGGCGGGCGACGAGCTGGGAGGCTGTTTCGTGACACCCCCTTGCTACTCACACATGACGCGCATGCTGATGAACCTTGCCAACGGAAAGGTAGCGGTGTGTCTTGAGGGAGGGTATAACTTCCGCTCGATCTCCAAGTCAGCGCTAGCGGTTACGCGGACATTGATGGGCGAGCCGCCCGATCGGCTGATTGCGCCGTCAGCGTCGCGGCCGGCCGTTGAGACGGTGAGAGAGGTGGCGATGATGCACTCGCGGTACTGGAAGTGCATGTATCCGAAGGGTGAGCAAAGAACAAGCAAACTGGCAGGCAAACGATGACGATGTATGGACGCTTACCTTACCGCTTTAGGCCCGTCGTCGAACTTTGCCGGCAACCGTGTACATGGTATGTATGGTGATAACAGGAGAAGAGGGAGGAATGCTAATTGGTGTTGGGGTGGGAACAGATATCATCCGGCAGTACCAGGCGAAGCAGCTGTATGAGGAGCACAAGCTGACGAGCCTGTACATCTACCGGGACACGATCTCGAAGTCGTTTGAGAACCAGGTGCTGGCGAGGTAAGTCTCTTGTCTTTCGGCAACTCACGTATATTGTCTTATTGCCTTTTTGCATCTCGGCAATAAGCGACGACCTAACTAAAATGGTGGGTGTTACACAGCCAGAACTACGACAAGGTGGACACTCTGCTTGTTATCTTCCACGACCCGTAAGTTATACTGCTACTACCACTGTTACTGCTGTCGTTAGTGTTGGTGTATGCATGCTAAAATAAGTGTAACTAAAACAGGCCCGAGCTGATGGGCATCCCGCACCCGGTGACCAACGTGCTTGAAGCCCACAACACCTGGCTGGTACGTTTGACTGCCCACAGACTGTCACAAGCAAGTCCAAAAAGAGGAGTGGCTAACAGAGGGAACAAACAAGGCTGATAATGTCAAGGATTACATCTCCTGGGCGGTCGAGCATAACGTGGGCGTTATCGACGTCAACATCCCGAAGCACATCTCAGAAGCCGACGTAAGTGACACCACACTATAAAATAGTAACCAAATTAATAAACTAATTATTATTAATTAAATGCAGCAAAACTCACGGAGCTACGAGCGGGAGAGCCCGAACCGGGCCCTCTTCTCCGAGCAGCTTGCCGAGTACCTGTGGGAGAACTACATCGAGTGCGTCTATCCCACTGATCTGTCATTACTTGCAGCAGTAGTAGGCTGTTTGTTACTAACGACCAGAAGGACCAACGACACCAGCCGCATCTTCTTCATGGGGGTGGGCGATGCCTTTCTCGGACTGGCCAACCTTCTCATCAACAAGGGTTTGTCTTTCTACCTACCTTTTTATTTCAAATGCTATTCCGCTAACTGGGTAAACTAACTAACTAGAGCGAGTCCACACAATGGTCAGTGGCGTGATATGCTTTGTGGCCGAGAACCCCGTCCGCGCCGTCGCCAGCACCACCATCACCTGGCTCTCCAAGTGGTACAAAGAGGTAAGTCCGAAGTCCCTTTATTCAACCCATTTTTTTTTACAAAGAAATAGAAGAAAAGTACAGAAGAAGTAACAAGATGAAGAACTCCCTGGTCTTTGTGTCCCACCGGCACATGGTGTGGGAGGGCCAGGAGAACAAGCAGAAGCAATACAAGCGCTACGGGCGGCTGGTGAAGTCGACGGCGGCGCACACGCTGAACGAGATGCTGGTCAACCACCGCGCGGATGTGTTCAAGTGGATTGAGGAGCGAGTCGAGGCCGGGTCAGAGAGCAGTTCATAGCAGTCTCTCTACGGGAGTACTTCTAACTATGTACTTCTTCTACTTAGTCGCTATTATTACTACATCTAAGGTTAACTTTGTTGTTTCTTGTCCTTGCCTGCATGCGTCCAATGGCCCAGCGTAGCGCCCATGCAAGAGACGATGCAGGCTGCCCGAGTGACCATGCCATGCGCCTGAAACAAAGCCTGCGCCAGCCAGTCAAGACACTCAAAGCACAGAGAGAGAGAGCGAGAGTCAAAAGGACGAGCTTAGCTGGCGTGAAGGAAGAGAAAAAGCAACGAGAGTCCGGGGTGGCCGTTGGCAGCGCAGTCGTAGCAGTCGTAGCAGTCGTAGCAGTCGTAGCAGTCGTAGAATCTGTAGAATCTGTAGAATCCTGGAAGCAGAGACGAGATGTAACCCCGACTAGGACGACAGCCGGCGCTGCCGCTAGTTAGACCAGCCAGCGAACTAACTGACTAACTGACTAGCTGGCTGGCTAACTCGTTGCTTGTCTGGTCTCTAAGCAGCGATCCTGAGGCCGCCAGCTTTTACGAGTCCCGGCTGGCTCGTTAACTTAGCAAGGCCACAAAGCTTGTCTCCATCTCTCTGCTCACGTCTCTCTCTACATTATTATGTATTGTTCCAACGACCTGGAGAGTAGAGACACACTTTGACTGCCCTGCCGGAAATGAGCCTGTCTCGACACGCGACCGTCGCCACCGTCCTCGTCCTCGTCCCTCTTGGTCAGTCTTGTCCGTCTTGTCCGTCTTGTCTGCCTCTCGTCCTGGCCGCAAGCTGTCCCTCTTTTCTCCTGTCCATCGCCGCCTCTTCCCATCTTGACTGGCCAGCGCAATCTCCACAGAAGCCAAAAAAAACTCCCGGCCACGCGAGGTCCACTGGTCACTTTACACTTCGTTATGCAGGCAGGCTGCTGAGCTAGTTAACTAGTACTAGTAGTTACCTTTTCTACGCTGCGTCTTGCTTCTGACGGCGATCCACGGTTCGACGCTCGGCCGGTTCCAGGTGGCAGGGTGACATCGAGCAGAGGAGCCAGGGAGGGCCCTCTGGGTGGTCTCTGGTCTTTTGCCGCCGACAGAGACTGCAGGCTGGTTGGTTGGACGGGCCTTGCTGGCTGGTGCTAGGCTGGCTGGGCTGGAGGATGGCCCGTCTCGGTGATTAGACAGGGGGTTTGGTGGGCATGGAAGAGGCCTGGAGGAAGAGACTTCACCAGAGAAGACTCAGGGAAGCAGAGGAAGACGAGGAGAAGGACGGAACCAGCAGCCAGAGACCAGCAGCCAGAGAAAAGGAGAGAAAGGAGAAGAAGAAGAAGAAGCAAAGGAGGCCACGAGCCGCGAGCCATGGAACGAGATCTCTGCACTTAACGGAGTACGGGGGATAGTTGCTTTTACGGAGCACAGGCAAAAAGAATAATGGGATGACAGTCGCAGGGGCAAAGACAGCAGGCCTTAGCTCTTTTGCTTCGGCTTTTTTTCTCTTTGCTTCTTTTGCTTCTTCTTCCTCTTATTATTATTACGGTTGCATTAGCCATTATTGGAGCAAGGAAATAAGGGCGGGCAGAGAGGCAAAGATCGTTATATTAAAGGACGGCGTCTTGCCTGCCTGCGTCTCTGTTCTCTCTCCCTCTCCCTCTCTCTCGTCCCTTTCTCTGTCCGTCTGTCTCCTGGCCGCCAGTGGTTGTACGAGGAAAAAGCAACGACTGATAAAGAGAAGAAGCAAAAGAAGCAGAAGAAGAAGCAGAAGAAGCAAAGAGGAAGAAGAAGAAGAGAGAGCTCCCCAGGTTCATCTCCAGGTTCATCTCCAGATCTCCAGGTCAATCTCGTCTCCAGGTTTTTCACATCTATCTACAACACCCAAGGACATCCGGAACAGCAACATCCTCACAGCAGCATCTTCATAGCAACATCTCAAGAATGGCGGGCACGACAGACGTCTCGCGCGTCGAGGCGCCGGTGACGCTGAAGGCCTACTTCATGTGCGCCTTTGCGGCGTTTGGAGGCATCTTCTTCGGCTTCGACTCGGGCTACATCAACGGCGTCATGGGCATGGAGTACTTCATCACCCTCTTCACCGGCCTCAAGAAGTCCGACTTCCCGCCGCCGCACGAAGACAAGTTCGCCCTGCCCTCGTGGCAGAAGTCCATGATCACCTCGATCCTGTCTGCAGGCACCTTCTTCGGCTCCATCGTCGCAGGAGACCTCGCAGACATCATCGGCCGTCGCACCACCATCATCGCCGGCTGCGGCATCTTCATCGTCGGCGTCATTCTCCAGACCGCCTCGGCGGGCCTCAACCTGCTCGTCGCCGGCCGTCTGATCGCGGGCATCGGCGTGGGCTTCGTCTCTGCCATCATCGTGCTGTACATGTCTGAGATCGCGCCGCGCAAGGTCAGAGGCGCCATCGTCTCCGGGTACCAGTTCTGCATCACCGTCGGCCTGCTGCTCGCCTCCTGCGTCGACTACGGCACCCAGTCGCGCCAGGACTCGGGCTCCTACCGCATCCCCATCGCCCTGCAGATGCTCTGGGCCCTCATCCTGGCCGGCGGACTCTTCCTCCTGCCCGAGTCCCCCCGTTACTTCGTCAAGAAGGGCAAGCTCGAGGATGCGCAGACCGTGCTGGCTCGGCTGCGTGGCCAGGACCGCGACTCAGACTACATCCGCGAAGAGCTCGCTGAGATCGTGGCCAACCACGAGTACGAGATGCAGGCTGTTCCCGCGGGCTACTGGGCCTCCTGGATGCACTGCTTCAGCGGCAGCCTGTTCAACCCGGCCAGCAACATCCGCCGTATCATCCTCGGAACCGCCCTGCAGATGTTCCAGCAGTTCACGGGTATCAACTTCATCTTCTACTTTGGCACCACCTTCTTCCAAGACCTGGGCACCATCGACAATCCCTTCCTGATCGGCCTGATCACTACCTTGGTCAACGTGTGCTCTACCCCCGTCTCGTTCTGGACCATCGAGCGCTTCGGTCGTCGGGCACTGCTTATCTGGGGCGCTATCGGCATGTTCACGTGTGAGTTCATCGTCGCCATCGTGGGCGTCACCGACGGCGAGAACCGCAAGGCCGTGCAGGGCATGATTGCCTTGATCTGTCTGTACATCTTCTTCTTTGCATCGACCTGGGGTCCCGGCGCCTGGGTCGTCATCGGCGAAATCTACCCCTTGCCCATCCGTTCTCGAGGTGTCGGTCTCTCTACCGCCTCCAACTGGCTCTGGAACTGCGTAAGTCACAATATTCATTCACTCTCTCACTGTGTCTCTCGCAATTTGATGCTAATGCAGACTTACAGATCATATCTGTCATCACTCCCTTCCTGGTCGGCACCGACAAGGCCAACCTCGGCGCCAAGGTGTTCTTCATCTGGGGCTCGCTCTGCGTAGGCTGCTTCCTCTACGCCTTCTTCCTCATCCCCGAGACCAAGGGCCTCACCCTCGAGCAGGTCGACAAGATGATGGAGGAGACCACTCCCATCAAGTCCTCCAAGTGGAAGCCTCACACCACCTTTGCCGCGGAGATGGGCCATGTCGCGACCGCCGCCGCTGACGAGAAGAACGCTGTCCTCGATGCTGCTGCCGACTCTGCTGTTTAAGAGTCACACAGCCCTTGCGCCCTATAGTCGACTCTGCTATTTTCTTTTACTCCACCTTACTTAATGTCTGCTTACTTATGCTCGGCTGCATAGACTTGGGCCTTGTAGTCTGCTACGTCCTCGACGAATGAATGCCATTCATATGACCATACATTCTATTCCATCATAACCGTAGACTCACCCCGTAGAATCACTCTGTAGACCAATATATATAGTAACAAGTAAGGGAATGTCATGGCACTCGGCGTTGCGGCTCTCTGATTGGCCCACTGCGGCACGCGACCAGCTTTCCGCCGCTTCTCCTTCTCGCCGGCGCATCTCAAGCTTATCTTCACTTCGCCCAGCTCTTGGACCGCATGGCATGGCATTAGCCGGTATCGACGGACAACCTCGCCAGCCAAGCTCTCCCGTCGCGGCAAACGACCAACTCCAGGCATGTATGTATACTGTGCATAGGCTGTTAACACCCAACATACTTACTCTATCGACCAGCCAGCCACGGACTTGACCGAGCAAATACGAACGCTCCACCGCCATCCAACATTGGCATCCCGTCTCCGGCCAAAGCAACCCCAGAATCCGGGGTAGCCAACGAACCAGCATGATCCCAAGACATCAACCTGCTCCCCTTTGGCCCCCCTCACTGCGGCGAACTTCCATCTCTCGCCATTTCATCCTGTCTACCTACTTCCCATGTATCGACGCTGGTAAATCTGATGGCCGGCCGAGGCCCAAGTCGATTCTCGCCGGCTATTCCTGAGGATCTCGCTTCTTTCCCTGACACGGCCAAGATGGAACTTGCCTTCGACCCTTTTGCTTTCAACCGACCCGACCCATTGGCCCGTTCTGCGCCCAGCTTCAACTACGTACAGCTTAACGCATTGTAGACAAGAGAGCATGCATCGGCCTGGACCTGGACTGCATCTGGACGGCAAGACTAGTCAACTAGTTAATGGGTACTGACTGTCGTTGGCGTGTGCGGGGGTAATTCCGGCCCTTTTTCCAGAGCGTTGAACAAGTCGCGCTTTGTGTCCTGATAAAAGACTGCACGCTTGACCTAGTTATCAGTAACTAGACCTTTAAGTCAACTTCGTTGGTCAGGGGCAAGAGAGATAAATACCTGGGCGGTTCGCCGATCCCCCGGCCTGTTGTTACTTTTTCCACCCCCTCTCTCTTTCTCTCTTTGCTTTCTTTCAGACGTTTGCATTCAAATATAACCTATTTATCCTGGGATTTTGTTGGAATTGGGCCATTCTTGCTGGTTGATATTGGATATTTGATATTTTGATATTGATCATGCGGACTGATGAAGAAAAGGCCTCAAAGGGCGCCGCGGACCATGTCGATGATTTGAAGCAGGTTACTACCGCTTACGTTGATGAGGATGAAGAGTTCTCGCGCCAGCAGCAGCGCAAGATCATCCACCGCATCGATGCGCGGCTGGTCGTCATTTGTGGTGTGGGATACCTCGTCAGCTTGATGGACAGGACCAACACCTCTGTGGCTGCCATTGCTGGGTACGTACTACTTTACCTTACCTACCTACTTGACCCTAATCTATAGCCCATACTGACAATGCATAGCATGACCAAAGATTTGGGTCTAAAGATAGGATTTAGATACGTTAGTTTGTCCTGCCTGTCTGACCCCTGACAAATGTACGACCAATCTTCTAACGCTATCACTAGTCAATTATTGTCCTGCTGTTCTTCGTCACATACATCATTGCTCAACCCATAGCAACCGTAGCCATCAGAAAAATTGGCCCCAGAATATTCATTTCCTTCATTGTTTTCACATGGGGTGTCATTCTGATAGTATGTTACCCCCCTGAATTGATGCTTCCATTGCTAAAATGATATTCTAACATGTACGTTCCGACAGGGGTTTGGCTTTGTCAAAGATTGGCAGCAAATGGCTGGCCTGCGAGCACTGCTGGGTTTCCTCGAAGCTGGTTTCTTTCCGGGAACAGTATACCTCCTGTCCACCTGGTACTGCCGACGTGAGTCGTCCTTTGATATTATACCCAGCCAAAAAAATTACACCAAGTTAACAATGCTATAGATGAGGTCCAGAAGCGGTACTCGGTCTTCTACATCCTCGGTGCAGTCGCCGGTTCTCTCTCCGGCATCCTTGCATTCGGCCTCAGCCAGATGGAAGGTCTCCAGGGCATCCGTGGCTGGAGATGGATCTTCATCATAGAGGGAGTGGTAAGCCCATTCTCCTTCCTTACTTTCTTCCAACTCTCGTACCCTAACATGAACAACAGATTTCCATCCTCGTGGCTATCCTCAGCTACATCTTCCTAATTGACTTCCCGGACCGAGCCTCCGGAGCATGGGGATTCCTAAACGAAAAGGAACTCGCCTTCGTCGTGAGACGAGTCAACCGTGACAGAGGAGACGTGCACGTCGAGCCTTTTACCCTGGGCAGATTCCTCCGTCCAGCTCTCGACCTGAAGATATGGGGTTTCGCCCTGATCTTCTTGTACGTTCTACACCCCCCCCCCCCAACCCCATATCCCATCTTTCACTCGCTTCCCTTTCTAACATGCTTTCTACTTCCAGCTGCTCTACCACCGTAACCTACGCCATAGCATACTTCCTTCCCATCATCCTAGTGGACGGACTAGGCTTTGGCGTCGGCGAGTCCCAGTGTCTGATTGCACCTCCCTACGCCTTTGCTGCCATAGTGATGTACACCTCTGCCTACGTTGCGGATAAATACCGTATCCGCGCACCCGTCATCGCAGTCAACTCGCTTATTACGCTCATCGGTCTGCCCATGGTGGGATTCGGCAAGGGCAGCGCCCTCCGCTACACCGGGGTCTTCCTCGCCACGGCCGGAGCGAATGCAAACATCCCTTCTGCCATGGCATATCAGGCCAACAACATTCGTGGCCAGTGGACCAGAGCCCTGGCCAGCGCTACACTCGTTGGCTTTGGAGGCATCGGTGGCATCGCGGGCAGTCTGGTGTTTAGATCCCAGGATGCGCCGGCATATATACCCGGTATCTGGGCTGCAATCACGTAAGATTGATTGTTCCATCTTCCCTTAGCTTTACATAATGACTGTGCTAACACATGTTTGAACGGTATAGGTCGCAGCTTGTTCTTCTCTTGACTGCAGCGGTGATGAGCTGGCACTTCTGGAGATCGAACAAGAAGGCTGACAGGGGAGAGCTTGTCATCGAGGGGTCGGAGTCTTTCCGTTATACTATTTGATTTAGCAGTAGGAGCGTTAGCGAACGTGAGCGTATTGGATTAGCTCCATTAATAATGAATATATTTTATTTGCATACTGTCTGTATTGTTCATCTATTTACTCGTCGTCTACTATGTATGCCTTTGTGTAGCCCCCTTTTTCGTACTAGGCAAGTAAGTGGTTATAAACAACCGAGGAAGAATTTCCCGCTAAAGGCTCGCTTCTATGGTGTAGTGGTAGCACATCGGATTTTGATTCCGACGACGTCAGTTCGATCCTGGCTAGGAGCTATAATTTTTTTCTTTTCTTTTTTAACTACCTCCACCCAACTACCATCTTCTAGCGTGATGGCCAATATCGTGTTTATATCCTGTGAATACTTTTTGTCTATCTCGATAATATCACAGCTGGTCCATAATAGGAAACGCGAGGTAAATAACCAGAAGGCCTACCGGCAGCCGCGTCAATTGGTGACTACCATCTTCGAATCCCAGTATTCAACCACACTGACTTGTTACTGACTCACCGAGTCTAGACGACAGGTTATACCAACATTCTTTACTTTGGTGGCTACCTTTAGAACATGGTTATCACATGAATATAATTCCACCTAAGTACACAATGATTCAACCAATACCCCAGGATCTGAAATAACCACACTGGTTATTGAGGCGATGTCTTCAGCGTCATGAGGTATATACCACACTTCTAAATACAGGCCCGTCTTGATACCCCAAGCCCATACAACCGACAACTGTTCCACCGCATCATCAGCCTTCCACGGCTCCTACTTTCTTCCAAATGCTTCTGGGAGAAATGCAAAATCCACGGCTGGCTTCTTCTGGTATAGTCTCAGAACTTGCCGTGGATCAGTGTTGCTATTCGCTTCCATGGTACAGTAGTATGGAGATCCACTTGACGACCTGAGTCTGAGACCGTAAAGAAGACAATGGTATGGATTATTCGCTGCTATAGTGATGACGGTCGCTGCGTTTTTGCTAAGCGTTGCCGTTGTGCCGTCCTCTGTTTGACGGAAATAGATGAACTGATTGGTCTTGGGGTGCCGTATGATGTGGGATCCGCGGTCTGGGGGAATGGGTTCTATACGCCATATATCGGTTGCATTTGGCTTAATTTCAACGAGTCCATCAAGCGGGCTGATAGTCAAACCGTCGTGGTTGTAGTTCTCGAGAAAGGTGAAGTTTCCCGTGAGGCAGAGGCATGTCTGAGCCAAGAAGGCTACCAAGCAGATTGCGGATAAATTGAAGAGATGCATGGCTCATACAAAGCTCAATCGAATGCTCAAACTGGGCGTGGAGCAAAAGAAGCGTGGAAATTTGAAACCTATTAAGTATAGGGGTACTAAACGGTAGGTATCTAAACAACTATTTAAGCAGAGACCAATGCGGTCAAAGCCGGATCTTCTTCAGCTTTTTTCGGCTTCTTCTTTCTGCTATGACTTCCATAAGAGCATAATACTTGTATACGCTTAGAGATGGAAAGCTACTACCAGTTGCTGATATCCGTCGCAACACCCCGAGGCTAGGATAACTGCAGACATAACGCATATAGGGGTCCTTGTAGATTGGTGAGAGTAAGCTTATGCCAAATACGAGATATCTAACTAGTCAACTGCAGTTATAACCAGATCTAGGCCCTCTCCTTCCTATATATCCCATGATTATGTTCGCTAGTCCATTGTATGTAATATAATGTGTGAGAGTAAGCTTACGCCAAGGGCAACATAGCTAGATAACTATGTTCTAACTAGATAGTTAAGTTATGGTAACCTTACTTTATTGATAGGATATCAAATTTACTGAAGGTTCGATATCGGTGTTTGCCATACGATGTCGCATAGAAGAGGTCTTGGTAGTTGCCCGGGAAGAGGTAAAGTGAGACTGCATCTATATTAAAGTAGTTCATGTCCTACTTTTCGCCTGATCCTATTCCCACTTCACTCTTCCAATTCCTCAGCAGCCTCCTCTTATATTTAGTAACTACTTCAACGCTTCAATCACAAGATTTTGAAAATGCGGTTTACGCTATTTGCGATTGTCATCTCCGCGTTTGTCACCAGTACTTATGCTCAACGTGAATATTACCTACGAAACGAACCATCGGGACTCAACGTCACTTGGGACGATGACGACTATATATACATGGAACCCGGGATCAGAAAGTACACTATTTCGGCGTGGAACATGTATCCTGTCGCCAGCGACCTCAAGAACTGGTTTGCCTTTGGTGCTAGCTATTTCTATCTTCAATTTGATTTTGGCCGTGATGGAGACACTGCCCGACGTACGGATGAAGGAAGAATCTTTGAGATTAGAAAAGCCGAGTCTCATTCCTACGTGATCGACGTCCAGTCTATAGACAGCGGGCAACCAACTCTGGCATGGACGGTCGAGAGAAATTCAACAGACCCCCGGGTATTCTTAAAATTACGGCCGTACATGCGCCTTCCGAGCCAACAATTCACAATCACTCCAAAATGATAGAACGATATGCTTCTCGAATTTATTGCTGCGGTGCCGGTCTTATCGAAGATTTTGTGTGTTTAGTGACAGCAAATGACTATCGACCGTGGTAACATATCCGGGAAGAGAGAGATGGATAACGAACACTTGAAGGAAAGGACGACCGGTCAAACTGTATAAAGGCCAAGCTGTACATATTTTGTTGCATAGCCAAAGGGACTGTAGGTTCAGCTAGCCTTCTGCCCGCTAACACCGAATGCAAATCCAATGCCACTCTTTCCATGTCCCTCCATGTCCCTCAACAGGTACTTTAGGAGAGATATTGAAATGCGAATTCACCCGGCCTGAGCTTTGCACTAGACAGACACCCCAAGGCCCATGTTGGCATCATTTGCACAAGCACTGACATCATCCTCACCAACCCATTTTGAGCGCAGGATGAACTGGGCCAAAGGGATCTCCAGTCACAGTACCTATAGTATTTCAGGGGGTATCTATCATATAAGTGCGATAACGTGGTCTCTGGCTCTTCTACCTTCCCACCGAGAACCGGCGTGATTCCTGGTATGTTGAAAAAGAAATAATTTCAACAGGATGGTGGAACTTTTCGTACTGCATGTTATCTTCCACTAGGCCAGCCAGCATTCCACAGTTCCGGAGAAGCGGCTCAGTGGCTGCCAGGCGACGACTGTAAGGTACGAGATAGGTGCATAACATGCTCGAGCCAGCCTATCTCGAGTCGGCCTGACAGTAAGAAGCCTAGCAGAGGGCAAATCCACAGAACAGTATACCCTCGCAGGGGCCATAGTAGCCGACATCGTGCATCTCGAGGACGAGACGAAGTGACGGGAGGATATTAGGTATCGGCGTTGCTCCCGTCCCGTCCCCCCATCCGCGCTGGATAATCCGTTGTGGGAAAACCCCCCGGGGGGGCTGGGCCGGCTATCTGGCTTAGGTAATCGCCTGCAACGGAACACAGTGTCCAGCAAGCATCCAGAAGTCCAACTTCCGACTCCCTCGTCTTGCCGCGCTTCTCTCACTCACCAATCCCCCAGTCCGACGAGGTAAGCCTGTCTGTATTGTCTGTCTGTCTGTCGTGTGCCCTGACAGAGAGAGACACGTCTGCCTCGCTGCATCGCTAACCACCGAGCTAGTTAACTGGGTTGGCAGCGTTGGCTTGCTGTGCTTGCTGTATGCCTCCAAGGTTCCTCACGAGACGGCTTCACATCCCAGCTTCACGCAGGCCTCCCTTATTTACTGCTGGTCCTGCTGCTCTCGCCCGTCCCTCCAGTACTCAGCCTGTTGTTCCTTCCATACCACCGCCGCTGCTGCTCCTCGGTCAGCCGCCGGCTCGTTTCCCTCGTTCATCGTTGGCCTTCTTGCAGCGAGGTGCCTCGCTCTATACTACCACGGCAACAGCCACTCCCCGATATTCAGAGTCACCGGAGGACAAGTCGAGCTCCCCCGTAATGGCGCAGGTCGAGCGTTTGGCTGATAGCCTGGAGAAACCGTCGGTTGACAACCGCACGTATCGAGTCATCAGGTTGCCTAACCAGCTCGAGGCCCTCCTTGTCCATGACCCGGATACAGATAAGGCCAGTGCCTCTGTCAATGTCAACGTAGGGAACTTCTCCGACGACGATGACATGCCTGGCATGGCCCATGCTGTCGAGCATCTGCTCTTCATGGGTACCGAGAAGGTCTGCCCCCGCTTTTTGCATACCTTGATAAATCTACCATTGCTAACAGAGTCCTGTAAAATAGTACCCAAAAGAAAATGACTATAACCAGTATCTGGCCTCTCATTCCGGTCACTCGAATGCATACACAGCTGCTACGGAGACAAACTACTTCTTCGAGGTTGCTGCTACCTCCCACCCACGTTCCAAGGCCCCCTCTGCCACGCCGTCTGCTGTGCCATCTGCACCACCATCTCAGGCTCCAACCCCTGGAGGCATCCTGGCAGATAAAATGTCCCATCTCACCGTTGAGGGCGCTCCAAACAGCGCCAGCTCGTCGATAAGCGATTTGACTCCACCACTATACGGTGCACTTGACCGATTTGCCCAATTCTTTATTGCACCTCTTTTCCTCCCTTCCACTCTAGACCGTGAGCTCCAGGCTGTCGATTCCGAAAACAAGAAGAACCTGCAGAGTGACCCTTGGCGTATGCTACAGCTAAACAAGTCTCTCGCCAACCCAAAGCATCCTTACAGCCATTTTTCAACCGGAAACCTGAAGACTCTGCGTGATGACCCACAGGCGCGTGGCCTAGATGTCAGGAGTGAATTTATGAAGTTCCATGATAAGCACTATTCGGCAAACCGAATGAAGCTGGTTGTCCTGGGAAGAGAGCCGTTGGATGAACTGGAGGCATGGGTTGCGGAGTTGTTTGCGGATGTCAAGAACAAGGACCTCCCACAGAATCGGTGGGATGATATTGAAGTGTTCGAGAAGGAAAACCTGCTTAAGATGGTCTTTGCCAAGCCGGTGATGGACAGCAGAACACTGGATATCTATTTCCCTTACCCCGATGAGGAAGACTTGTATGAGTCCCAGCCTAGCCGGTATATCAGCCACTTGATCGGGCACGAAGGCCCCGGCAGCATCCTGGCCTATATTAAATCCAAGGGATGGGCAACTGAACTCTCTGCTGGCGCTACCCCCCTCTCCCCTGGGTCATCTCTATTCAACATTTCCATTCGTCTGACAGAGGATGGACTTCAGCATTACCAAGAGGTCGTCAAGATCATATTCCAGTACATTTCACTGATTAAGGAGCGAGCGCCTGAGCAGTGGATCTTCGATGAGATGAAGAACCTTTCTGAAGTAGACTTCAAATTCAAACAGAAGTCTCCTGCCAGCAAATTCACCAGTAGCCTTAGTAGCGTCATGCAGAAACCATACCCTCGCGAATGGCTCCTGAGCGGTTCGAGCTTGCTGCGCAAATTCGAGCCGGAACTCATCACAAAGGGCCTCTCGTACCTTAGGGCGGACAACTTCAATATCGAGATCGTATCTCAGCACTTCCCTGGAGGCTGGGACAAGAAAGAGAAGTGGTACGGCACCGAGTACAAGGTGGAAAAGGTTCCAGAGGATCTCCTATCTGAGATTCGCCGTTCACTGGAGACATCTACCGGCAGAACCTCAGAACTGCACATGCCCCATAAGAACGAATTTGTTCCAACTAGGCTAGATGTTGAGAAGAAGGAAGTTGACCAACCTGCCAAGCGACCGAGCCTGATTCGAAGAGATGATCAGGTCAGGACGTGGTTCAAGAAGGATGATACTTTCTGGGTCCCCAAGGCAGCGCTGGAAATCACTCTACGAACCCCTCTCATTTACGCGACCCCTGGAAACAATGTGATGGCCAAGCTATACTGCAGCTTAGTCAGGGACGCCCTGACAGAATACTCTTATGATGCTGAGCTCGCAGGCCTGGATTATGACTTGTCTCCAAGCGTTTTCGGCTTGGAGGTAGCAATCGTTGGCTACAACGATAAGATGGCAGTCTTGCTTGAGAAGGTCCTGACCATCATGCGCGACCTCGAGATCAAACCGGACCGATTCCGGATCGTCAAGGAGCGTATGGCTCGTGGATATAAGAACGCAGACTACCAACTACCATACTACCAGGTTGGAAGTTTCACGCGATACTTGACTGCAGAGAAAGCTTGGATCAACGAGCAACTGGCCCCTGAGCTGGAACACATCCAACTTGAAGATGTTGCGGCTTTTTACCCACAGTTGCTTCGCCAGACACACATCGAAGTTCTTGCTCACGGCAACTTGTACAAGGAAGATGCCCTGAAGCTTACTGATCTCATTGAATCAACCCTCAAGCCGAGAGTCCTTCCACAGTCTCAGTGGCACGTGCGCAGAAACATGATCATCCCTCCTGGTAGCAATTACATCTACGAGGAGACTCTCAAGGATCCTGCCAACATCAACCACTGCATTGAGTATTATCTCTTCGTCGGAGCTTTGACTGATGCACAACTACGTGCTAAATGCTTGTTGTTCGGTCAAATGACTAATGAGCCAGCATTTGATCAGCTACGTACCAAGGAACAGCTTGGGTATGTTGTCTGGAGCGGTGCTCGTTACTCATCCACAACTCTGGGCTACCGTGTCATCATCCAAAGTGAGCGAGATAACCAATACCTTGAATCTCGTATTGATTCCTTCCTTGAAGGCTTCGGGGAGGCCCTTACCTCCATGTCTGATGAAGAATTCGAGGGTCACAGACGAAGCATCATTAACAAACGGTTGGAAAAGCTGAAGAACCTTAGTTCCGAAACCAGTCGTTTCTGGTCTCATATCGGTTCTGAATATTTCGATTTCACACAGCATGAGATCGATGCTGCCGTGTTGGAGAATTTGACCAAGGATGACATCATTGCATTTTACCGCCAGTACATCGACCCCAACTCACCCACCCGTGCTAAGCTATCCGTTCACATGAAGGCCCAAGCAAGCGCAAGCCTCGTTGCTTCCGCAGAGCAAAAGAGCGCTGTCCTTGCAAAGATAGAGCAATTCCTCGGCTCTGCCGGAGCTCTAGTCGATACCGAGAAGTTTAAGGAGGCGTTCAAGGACATCACTATCTCCAGCAACAACCTGGATGGCATCATCTCCACCGTGCACAACCACCTCACCTCCGTGCTACAGATGGCCGAAGACGAAGCCACGAAGCTCCTAGAGCCCGCGAAGGGTGCCTTGCCAGCCCTGCTCGCCCAAGCCGGCATCAAGACTGTAACCAACAGTGACAATGAATCTAAATCAAAGGAAGATCCAACTCCAACCGCCAATGGCACCTCCAGCAGCGCAGACAAGCCATCCAGCCGTAAACCAATATACATCACCAACGTCCCTGAATTCAAGGCTCGTCTCAGCGTAAGCCCTGCAACGGCCCCGGTCGTCGATCTGTCTGAATTCGAAGACTTTGACCCAAAACTCTAAGAACCGAGCAAAGAGAACGAATGAACCTCCCAAGTCCAATAGATAGGGTATAGAAAATCTATTCTACATCTGAAATTAGACATTTCTTTTCTGCTTGGATAGGTAATCACTTGACGTGACTGGGGTATGTTTGTATGTATACTTACGGAGGCGGTTTTTGATCTGGGCATATCTTTCAACAGGTGGCGCCATGGAGGGTGTGGTATGGATGCTTTAGGTAGACGGCTTCCGTGTTAGAGATGCATTGTGTAGAGTGGTAATTGATACGTTTGTTCAGATTGCACTTTCTCTATTTTTCCCCCTGTTCGATCTTTTAACTATAAAAGATACGTACAATTGTATTCAGCAGTGACAGTTGGTCTAAGTTATATCTAATGGTTGGTAGTTGTGAATAGTGGAGGTACGAAGTTATTGGTGCTAGTTACGGAGTACTTGGCATACGAGGTAACTTTGGAGTATTTACTAGTTAACTAGCTGCTGACAAAGGGTCCAGACGATGATTATCAACGAATCAAGTCAAAACCTAGGATAGAGGCCAAATTTTGGACAGCGAAACAATCGACTTAGCACTTGACGGTGACGAGGAGTTCAACGCAACCTAAGGAAGCCTGTGGCCTTTCTATTTATTTTACCCATTTGCATTGATCTGTATGTTGCAGGACGCTTTTGTCACAATTAAACTTTTTTCATGCCTTGATAACTGACAATTCCAGATTTACGCCATAGATCGCGAACCAAATCGGCAGCAACAGTACAGACAGAACGGTGTCTGGAAAACCTGGATGCTCCGGATTTAATAATCAAATAATGTGGAAGCTATCCCGTTTCCGCTCGTTATTTCATCTCCCTATTCGCAGCGGATTGACCCGTGGTTCTCGAGGTTTCATGAACTCAACGGCACCTAGGGATGAACACGCGGTACACGACACCAGTTCGTGCAGTCCTCTATCAGATTTTTTTGAATTGAACTATAACCTGATAAAATAACAGAGTTGAATACGCACGGCCGGGACGATCTATTCAGATATACCTCTGGACGGTGGTTGATCAATGAGAAACATCAACTTGATCAGCGTTTCGTGGAATTTAGCATTGACAAGCTATGTTCCCGTGCTGCTGCTATATTTGGACCTAAAACGAAATGTGTGCGGGTTGTCAAGATTGAGGGAAATTCTAACAAGGCCTTTCTTCTTACGATGGACGATGGGAACGAAGTGATAGCGAAGATCCCCTGTCCCAATGCTGGAGCTCCATTGTTAACAACAGCCTCCGAGGTAGCAACGTTGAAGTTCTGTAAGCTTTCCACCGATACTATTCATTTTTGATATACTTATATTCTGGTGAATAGTGCGATCTCGCATATCAATTCGAGTACCCGAAGTATATGTCTGGGACTCGGACTCATCAAACCCAGTGGGAGCAGAATATATCATTATGGAAAAGATCTGTGGAGTTGCTCTTGCAGAGAAATGGGAGTCAATGAATTCGTTGCAACGCTACGAGATAATTAACCAAATTGTGAAAATGGAAACAGAATTTAGGAGCTTGAAATTACCAGCATACGGCAGACTCTTCCTACGAGATTCTCTACCACCTGAATACCACCGTTATCCACTCCCCTCGGATTTGGACTCAGATGGGTTGTTCTGCATTGGCCCATCGAACAGTCGACTGTTGTGTCATAATAAGCCTACAGAAGTATCCAAATCTATTGTTGGGCCATGTGAGTCTAATTCTATGCTTCTAACGCGACGAATGCTCTGTTATCTAATATTGTTAAGGGGATACGATTTCGGATTTTGCGCTATCTATACCGCAGAAAGAACTAGCCCTAATTGCTATGGAGAGGGACAGAGTTCAATCCCTTCTTAATCGGTTCGATACTCACCAGTCTGTCGACGAGTATTCTGATCTATTACAAAAGGCGACACAGGTACTTCCTTACCTATCAAAGGACCTAGAGGTACTTAAATGGTCAGATTCAGTCATCTGGCATAATGACCTCCATTTGGGGAATATATATATTTCTCCTGACGATCCGACTAAAATTCAAGGCGTGATTGATTGGCAGTCAATTGAAGCAAGCCCGCTATTTACGCAGGTGCAGTTTCCCGAGTTCCTTCGGCCACCAAAAAGTTACTGCCCGGGAACGGAGATACCCAAATTACCAGATAATTTCGACGACTTAGACCCTGAGGAGAAAGAGACTGCTAAGCAAGAGCACACTCTAGCTACTCAATCAAAGTACTATGAAATGTACTGCCTCGGGTACAATATACCTGTATATAATGCAATGAAACTGGATCGACGGCTATGGGAACCTTTTGTTTGTTGCGAACTTCCCTCAACAGGATTCTTAGTTCCATTACGAAACTCTCTTATTCGGATTTTCCAAGACTGGAATCTCCTTGGATTTTCGGGTAGCTGCCCGTTTGAATTTACTAAGGAAGACTTAAAAAAGCATAACGAGCAAGTCCAACGCTATGAGGATAACCGTTATTTATTAGACATTATCAAAGGCCAACTTCGTACCGACGACAACGGCTGGGTCCCAATCGAGAGGTGGGAGGCAACAAACAAGATGAACGAGTATCTTTTTGATACTTACATCAAGACCATGAGCGAAGAGATGTCACCAGAGGTGGCGAAGAAGGCTTGGCCCTTTCCTCCTAAGAGTGCCTGAGTTCTTTTTTTTTTTTTT
>NW_003315190.1:9591-13133 GCF_000151505.1 Trichophyton verrucosum HKI 0517 | reverse complement strand
AGAGAGAGAGACGGGTCTCCTTCTAACAGAATGTTTGTTTATAATAATATAGGCACCAGACAGGCATGCGCCTTTAGAGACGACTACGCCAACCTGACCTCGACTGGACTGTCGATCTTCGGACTCTCTGGCGACTCTCCCAAGGCCAACACGACGTTCCAGACCAAGCAGAAGCTGCCTTACCCGCTTCTGTGTGATCCATTCTTCAAGCTCATCGGCGCTTTTGGCCTGAAGAAGACCCCCAAAGGCACCGTCCGCGGCGTCTTTGCCGTCAACAAGGAAGGAAAGGTGCTTCTGCGCACCCCGGGAGGACCAGAGAAGACGCTCAACCTGGTTCAGGACTTGGTCAAGGGGAAGTAAGCGGGCAGATGTTCTTCAATGTGTGCAAATGATGGATGGACTGGTGTTTTATTATCTGTGGCCTTCTTTTCTGAGGCGAGATCATGCGGGTTCGCTCGGTGATATAGGGATCTCTCTCGCTCTCTTCCTGTTCTCTGTGTGTGCTGTTTCTTCTCTTTATCTTACAATGGATGCTCCGTACTCTCTCGGTTTATCTTTCTCCATCGTCTTTCTGTCGTCTCTCCAGTGCTCTTCCGCTGCTCTTCTTCCCGACGGACATTTATTATTTATTTACTCTTTGATTTCCATTGAATAACACAGAAGAGAGGCCGACGCGGCTTAGTCATCAGCTTAGCGGGGAGGCGGAGCCTTGGTGGGCGCAGAGGTGACGCTGCATCAGAAGAAGAAGAAGAAGAAGAAGAAGAAGAAGACCAAGTTAGCAAAAAGGAAAAGGAGGACGAAGAGGAAGAAGACAGAAGAAGAAGAATCCTGGAGCCTTGAGCAGTCGTGTATCTTTGTGGCTGGTGCAAAAAGGGCGCTCGCTTCTGCGCATCTATATAATCCAGTGGTCGACCGCGATCCTCCCAGCGCAAACCTCCAGGCTGCTCCGTTTTAGTTACCCCTCCGACTCACTAGTTAACTAGTTATCCCTTAACAATAATATAACGACAAACGCCAAAACAGCTACTTAATATCCGGCTGCCAAAGAGACACAGGACAGGAAGACGGCGCCATGAATGTGATAAAGCTCCAAAGGTCAGCCGTGCTCAGATCAAGCCGTCAAGCCGTTGTGGCCGGAGATATAACTGACTGGGAGTTATAACAGGAAATACCCGCAGTTCCAGCAGAGCGAGATCTTTACCCTCCAAGATGCCTTCCACAAGCTAGACGTAGACGACAAGGGCTACCTCGACGAAGCTGAGACGATCAAAGCGACCCAGGCCTCAGAGAGACTGCCGTACGATGTCGTCCGGCAGACATTGAAGGAGGTCGAGCTGGATAGCTCTCGCCGGGTCGAGTTCGAGGATTACGTTGACGTCAGTGACCATTGAACTCCTGCATCCCGACTGACTATTTACGGGGAAATATGTTCGAATAATACAGTGGATGCTGACAGTGTACAGTTGATAGCAAAACTGCGAAGCGGTGGCCAACCCGCCAGTGCCGCACCCCCGGTTCCCTCCAAACCCTCGTCGCATGTCTCCGGCGGCCATGGACATGCCTCCAAGGGAAGCATCAGCGGAAAGATCCACGTCCAGGGCTCATCTGCGAACGTCACACATACCATCAACGAAGATGAGAGAACCGAATTCACCAGACACATCAACGCCGTGCTTGCCGGCGACCCGGATATCGGCCACATGCTCCCCTTCCCAACGGACACCTTTGAGATGTTCGATAAGTGCAAGGATGGTTTGGTGCTGGCAAAGCTTATCAACGACAGTGTGCCTGATACCATTGACGAGCGAGTGTTGAACAGACCAGGCACACGAATAAAGCAGCTTAATGCGTTTCATATGACCGAGAACAATAACATCGTTATCAACTCAGCAAAGGGCATTGGATGTTCGGTTGTCAATATTGGAAGCGGAGATATCATTGAAGTCCGAGAACATCTTATTCTCGGTCTTATCTGGCAGGTTATTCGTCGTGGTTTGCTCGGCAAGATTGATATAAAGCTTCACCCCGAGCTGTACAGATTACTGGAAGATGACGAGACATTGGACGAGTTCCTTCGTCTGCCTCCTGAGCAGATCTTGTTGCGCTGGTTCAACTATCACCTTAAGAATGCCAAATGGCACAGAACGTGAGTACTGTCTTGTCCAAGGAAGAGCAATCAATGGGAGCTAACGTATACACTAGAGTTTCAAACTTCTCTACTGATGTCAAAGATGGAGAGAACTATACCATCCTGCTGAACCAGCTGGCCCCTGATATCTGCTCACGGAAGCCCCTCGAGACCCGTGACCTGCTGCAGCGTGCCGAACAGGTCTTAGACAACGCTGATTTGCTAGAATGCCGCAAGTTCCTGACACCATCCTCGCTTGTGGCCGGAAACCCTAAGCTTAACCTTGCCTTCGTTGCCAATCTGTTCAATACTCATCCCGGACTGGAGCCCATTACGGAAGAGGACAAGCTCGAGGTGGAAGACTTTGACGCCGAAGGAGAGCGTGAAGCTCGTGTGTTTACTCTCTGGCTGAACTCTCTCGACGTCCAGCCAGCCGTCAACTCGCTCTTCAACGACCTCAGGGATGGAACCATTATCCTCCAGGCTTACGACAAGGTCATCCCGAACAGCGTTAATTGGCGGCACGTTAACAAGCCTCCCGCGTCGGGCGGTGAGCTGATGCGGTTCAAAGCCGTGGAGAACACCAACTACGTAATTGAGATCGGGAAACAAAACCGCTTCTCCCTCGTGGGCATTCAGGGGGCTGACATCACGGATGGCCAACGCACCCTCACTCTCGGCCTAGTCTGGCAGCTGATGAGAAAGGACATCACCAATACACTGTCCTCTCTCGCTGAGCGACTAGGCAAGCGTGAAATCACCGACAATGAAATGATTCGATGGGCCAACGACATGTCTCGCAAGGGCGGAAAGAGCTCCAGCATCCGCAGTTTCAAGGACCAGTCTATCGCCACCGGTATCTTCCTGCTCGATATCCTCAACGGAATGAAGAGCAGCTATGTCGACTATGACCTTGTCACCCCCGGACGAACAGACGAGGAGTGCTATGCTAACGCAAAGCTTGCCATCAGTATTGCCAGAAAGATGGGGGCCACGATATGGTTGGTCCCTGAGGATATCTGCCAGGTCCGCTCCAGACTTGTCACCACATTTATCGGTAAGTTTGTGCCTCTTACAATCCACTTTTTTCTCCTTCCTTCGCTAACCATTCCCGCTAGGATCGCTGATGGCGACATCTGAGAAGATGTGAGGGGAAATCGAAAGAACGGGCGAAGCAAATGAACTACTCCGTACTTTGCACACTATGTAGAAATAGTCAATGTCGAACGCCAGGTGGAGCATGAAAAGGAAGAGTGCGGAATTGAAACCATATCTGGGCGTCACGAGGAAGCTGACTGTTTTTGTTTCCAAACACTGATATCATAACAAAAAATACCTATTTCAATCAATTGACAATTGAAGCTTGTATCTGTACCTTCTGTAGCCATGGCTGGCGCCTCACTTCCAAAAGCAG
>NW_003315190.1:0-9580 GCF_000151505.1 Trichophyton verrucosum HKI 0517 | reverse complement strand
ACGCTATAATAATGAAGGAATAACACGTTGACTTCCAGGTCCTTCCCTCCGGTCATGTATACTAACACTAGCTGCTCTAGTTACTAGCTCGGGAAACCGGCCAACATCCACAAAACCTAACCTGTCAGATGGACTGGAAAGCTTTTCAGGAGTTGCCCCTTTCCGCGGGAGTTTGCTGCCCACTGCTTTTGAATCCAGCTCCTCCGTTTGGCCGGCAGAGCTATCGTGACGCTTCGTCCGGCACGCAACGTCGGGAAGAGCTTATCGATAAGCTTTTTAGTGGCGCTTAGTGGGGCGGCTCTACGGAGAATCGCCGACGACCGCTCGAACCTCCAGCCGGCGGGCTCATCCGGCTTGCTTCTGCTGCTATATTGAAACCCGATATACCCCAGGCAGAGACGCTGAGAAGGCCTTGGGAAGCTCTTATCTACCCCTGACTGCTGAAGAAGACCAAGACGACGAACGATACTGCTTGACTGATCCCATTTGGATACTCCGTTGCTGCTAGCTATCTGGGCGTGGCCATGTCTCAGGTCAAAGGAAATGGAATCCGCATTGCCATTGACGTTAGTATTGCTCGATATTACTACAGGATGTCCTGTTTATTGAACGTCCCGTACTGATATGTGTATGTATATAGCGTGGCGGCACGTTCACGGACTGCGTAGGCAATCCGGGGACGGGCAGGATGGAAGATGACGTCGTGATCAAGCTTCTGTCCGAGGATCCGTCGAATTACAAGGATGCACCCCTCGAGGGCATTCGTAGGCTTCTATCGAAGTTCCAGGGCGAAGAGATCCCTCGAGGCGTTCCCCTCGACACATCCAAGATCGAGAGTATACGGATGGGCACGACTGTTGCTACCAATGCCCTCCTCGAGCGTAAGGGCGAGCGTATGGCACTTGTTGTCACCCAGGGCTTCCGGGATTGCCTGAAGATTGGAAACCAGTCTCGTCCTAAGATCTTCGACCTTGCCATTCGTCGACCGGACGATCTGTTTGAGGAAGTGGTTGAAATAGAAGAGAGAGTTACCCTGGAAGACTACGCTGAGGACCCAACGAGGCACGCAACCCCCACGGTGGCCCGTACCGAGGAAGCCAAGGATGCTGACATTGTTCGAGGCTTGTCTTCAGAGGCTGTGCGGATCCTGCAGCGTCCATCTGAGGGTAAAGTCAGGGACCAGCTACAAGCTTTGTATGATAAGGGCTTCAGAAGCATTGCCGTCTGCTTGATGCACGGCTATACTTTCCCAGACCATGAATCTCTGGTTGGAAAAATCGCCAGTGATATCGGCTTCACGCACGTCAGCTTAAGTCACCAGCTTATGCCCATGATCAAGCTCGTTCCCCGAGCTACCTCTGCTTGCGCTGATGCTTACCTCACTCCAACCATCAAACGATACATTTCTGGCTTCCAGTCTGGATTCAAGGGCGTCCTGGGCGCAGGAGGTGTCAAGGACCCATCTCAGCCAAAGAGTGCTCGATGTGAATTCATGCAGTCGGATGGTGGTCTTGTAGATGTCAATGGCTTCACAGGTCTCCGAGCTATCCTTTCCGGCCCTGCCGGTGGTGTCGTCGGATATGCCCTGACTAGTTACGATCCCAAGACCAAGATACCCGTCATCGGTTTTGACATGGGAGGAACAAGTACTGATGTCAGTCGATACGGTGGCCGATACGAGCACGTCTTCGAAACCACCACTGCAGGTGTCACTATTCAGTCACCACAGCTTGACATCAACACTGTCGCTGCCGGAGGTGGTTCTCGTCTTTTCTACCGCAATGGTCTCTTTGTTGTTGGCCCTGAGTCTGCCGGTGCTCACCCAGGCCCTGCTTGCTACAGAAAGGGAGGCCCCTTGACTGTCACTGATGCCAACCTCTTCTTGGGCAGACTTCTGCCCGAGTTCTTCCCCAAAATCTTCGGAAAGAATGAGGATGAAGGACTGGATGAGAAGGCCAGCGCTAAGCTCTTCGAAGAACTAGCTGAAAAGGTTAACGCTGAGATGGCTGAGAGTGGAAAGAGAGGCAAGATGACCGCCGATGAAGTCGCTTATGGATTCATCAAGGTTGCCAACGAGGCTATGACTCGACCAATTCGCTCCCTTACTGAAGCCAAGGGCCACGATACCTCAAAACATCGTCTGGCTACCTTCGGAGGTGCTGGTGGCCAGCACGCCGTTGCAATTGCTGAAAACCTGGGTATCAAGCAGATCTTGGTTCACCGTTACTCCTCCGTCTTGTCTGCCTACGGAATGGCTCTTGCCGATGTAGTTGACGAAAGCCAGGTTCCAGAGTCCATGTCCTGGTCTGAGAGCTCGGAGGTCAAGGCCAGCATTGAGAAGAGAATGCAGGAATTGAGAAAGGGGGCAGTCGCGAGACTCAATGATCAGGGCTTCAAGGAAGAAGCTATTGTTTTCGAGGAATATCTCAACATGAGATACCGCGGAACCGAGTCTGCCCTTATGATCATTAAACCGCAAGAGGGCGGAGCGTTTGGCAAGTCCTTCATTGAGCAGCACGAAAAGGAGTTCGGTTTCACCCTCCCTGACCGTGACATCATCATTGACGACATTCGTCTCCGAGCTATCGGAAAGAGCTTTGATAGCTTCCCTAAGACCGTCGACGAGCAACTTCGTGACGCAAAGCCAGTTCCAGTATCCAAGAGCAAGGCACATGCCACTCAGAAGGTATACTTCGAAGGCGGCCGTGTTGACACTCCTATCTACAAGATTGGATCTCTGGAAACAAATGACCGTATCGACGGTCCAGCTATTCTCGGAGACGGAACCCAGACTATTCTGGTCACCCCAACCTCCTCTGCTCTCATCATTGATACCCATGTGGTTATCGACGTTGATGTTAATAAGAAAGAAAGCACAAAGGCATCGGCTGATGAGGTCGATCCAATTCTGCTGAGTATCTTTGGCCATCGGTTCATGGCAATTGCTGAGCAGATGGGTCGTGCCCTGCAGAAGACCAGTGTCAGCACAAACGTCAAGGAGAGATTGGATTACTCCTGTGCTCTGTTCGACAGTGATGGCGGCCTTGTTGCCAATGCTCCTCATTTACCTGTCCATCTGGGCAGCATGTCCACCTGTGTTCGTACTCAAGCTGGAATGTGGAAGGGTAAACTCAAGCCAGGTGATGTGATTGTGACCAACCACCCTGAGTTTGGAGGCACCCATCTGCCTGATATCACTGTGATTACCCCAGCTTTCTCTGGCAACGAGATCGTGTTCTATGTTGCGTCCAGAGCCCATCATGGTATGTAAACGACCCTTACAACTATCATTACTTCGCTGAGTACTAACATCTATTGTAGCGGATATTGGAGGAATCCTACCAGGATCCATGCCTCCACACTCGAAAGAACTGTACCAGGAGGGTGCTGCTATAAAATCAGAGAAGCTTGTCTCTGAAGGAAAGTTCAACGAGGAGCGTATGGTAGAGTTGCTCTACCGTGAACCTGCCAAGTACCCCGGCTGCAGTGGAACTAGATGCCTTGCAGACAACCTCAACGATCTGAAGGCACAGGTCGCCGCAAACCAGAAGGGTATCAGCCTCATCTCTACCCTCATTGAGGAGTATGGTGGATCTACCGTCCAGCTCTATATGAAGAGTATCCAGAAGAACGCAGAACTCAGCGTACGCAACTTACTGAAGCAAGTTAGTGAGAGATTCAAGGGTGCGGACCTGACTGCAATTGAGCATATGGATGACGGCAGCCCCATCCACCTCAAGATCTCCATCGATGCTGAGAAGGGAGAGGCTGTCTTTGACTTCGAAGGCACCGGCCCAGAGGTTTATGGTGAGTTATATGCGGGTTATCAAGGGTCAAATTTGCAATCGCGTTGCTAATGATGATATAGCCAATACCAATGCCCCTGAAGCCGTCACTTACTCCGCTATCATTTACTGCCTGAGATGCCTCATTTCGGAGGATATCCCACTCAATCAAGGCTGCTTGAAGCCTATTAACGTCAAAATCCCCAAGGGCTCATTCCTCTCCCCATCTAGCAAAGCTGCAGTTGTGGGTGGAAACGTCATGACAGTAAGTTGTGACTTTCATAGGTACTGAGAACCACGCATAACAGACCATGCTAACCACGTTACAGAGTCAACGTGTCACCGATGTCATCCTGAAGTGTTTCCAGGCTTGTGCCGCCTCCCAGGGTGATACTAACAACCTGACCTTCGGATTCGGAGGCAATCTTTCAGGCGAGGAGGAAACCAAGGGCTTCGGATACTACGAGACCATTGCAGGTGGTAGCGGAGCCGGTCCTGACTGGGAAGGAACCTCTGGAGTCCACACCCACATGACAAACACCCGCATCACTGATGCGGAAGTGTTTGAGAGAAGATACCCTGTTCTCCTCAGAGAATTCAGCCTGCGCGCCGGATCCGGTGGAGCCGGTCAGAACCGCGGTGGTGATGGTGTCATCAGAGATATCGAATTCCGCATTCCTGTCCAGGTATCCATTCTTTCCGAACGTCGTGTCTACCACCCCTATGGTATGCACGGTGGAGAAGATGCTGCCTGCGGCCAGAACATCTGGGTCCGTAAGATGCCTCAGCCTGAGGGATCTAAGGAGCCTCCAATCATCAAACATGTGAGCTTGGGAGCCAAAAACACTGCAAATATGGAACCAGGTGACCGTATCATTATCAAGACTCCTGGAGGAGGTGGATATGGAAAGCCCGGAAATGAAAGCGTTGTTCGAAAGGAAGCTGATCCTCAGCTTGCCTGGAAAGGAGGCTCTTTGGCATCGCGCGTTGGAACCCAGGAAACTAACTAGCATGTAAGTTGGGACATGGGTAGGAACAAACAAGGTAGGCTAGGTAACTAGACAGCTAGCTCATTTGCCAAAACGAAAAAAAAGAAGAGCTCACCCAGCGACGTAGTTTTTGATTATATGAATATCAGATTATTCCGCATTAGACAATAGGTCTCAACTGGAATCAGACTTTCAATAGAAATTACCAATTTTTTTTTTTTTTTTAAATCAAACTGGATATCTCCAAATCCCCATCCCATACACCAGACGCCAGCCAGGTTACACGTAATTTCATACACCAGGTTCCAACCAGGGCAAAGCCATGTACTTGTTTTAAATTATTTATTCGTCGTCATCCTCGTCGCTCGTAGCCTCGAAGTTTTTGGTGGGGGATGGTTTCTTAGCCTTGGAATTGGATTTCGACTTTTCCTCATCCACATCGGACATTTCTTCGTCCTCTTCGCCAATTGTGGCAGCGGACTCAGAGAAATCCGGACGAGTAACCTTGCCCCCTTTCTGTTCGATAACGGCTGAGATTTCAGGAAGTAATGTAACGAGGCTGTTGAACTGTTCTAGTGTCATAGATATGCCCTGGTAGGAAACGCAGAGGGTTAGCATGGTTTCCTTGCAACGAGGGTGGCTCAATGGATATTAATACCTTCTTTCCAGGCAGTTCCTGACCATCTTTCTCATAATACTCGCTCACATTCACTAGCACGCGTCCCTTGAACGTAGATATAGTGACACGCCGCTGACGCGAGATCTCCCAGTATGGATCTCCGTTGGAATCCGTCTTGGGAGCTTTATCTAAAGTCGAGGATATCTGAGCATTTGGACCGGCTTTGCCTGCATCCCCGGCTGTTTTGGCCCTCTTGGAACGGTCCTCCGAAACAGCTGGCTCGACGTCTTCGGACGAAGCTCGTTTCCCGCGCTTGAGACCCATGGTTTAAGAGCGCGTTTTAAGATGTTTCAAAACGATAAGAATAGTGAAAAAAAAAAAAAAAAAAATATTGAGGGTACAAATCTCAACGTCTTCTATTTAAGCAAAAATGGGCTTAATATCCCAAGAAGCTGGAGCCAGCAGGGAGCAAATCGCAGCGCCCTCGGAAGTGTTTGATATATACATCAAGAGAAACACCAATAAAAGGGGAAACGACGTCAAAAGCAGAGGGGATTATGTAAACATTGCCAAGCCATGAACACCTCGATATAATGCGAGTTACATAATCTAACCGGGGGGAAACACCAGATATTTCGTTATGGCATAAAAATCAGATATAAAAAGGGGGAAACAACGGGATTAGGGTGGTATTAAAAAAAAGGAAAACCAAGAAGATCAAGCCATGACATATTCGCTGCCTCGTTTGATGAACTTATCGATCATGAGGCCGATATCATTCAGGGCGAACCGGCAGGCATAGAATCCGAAAAATTCAGACGCATGCCGAGTGCTGAGCTCGAGACCAACTAGAGTCTGGGATGAATGTCTTAGGCCTGGATCTTCAACTTGGCGCGCTATTTGATCTATTTGAATAGAAGTTAGTACTTAAGCGGCTTATTTATTGAAGGGAAAGCATATAGATGAGTGGCGGTGGAAGGTTAACATACCTATAACTTGCGCTGCGTCGAAAAGCCTGGCTAGAGCGCTCATATAGTTTGCATTTGGCCCAGTACAGTTGAGTCCGATGACGCCTCGTCGTGGAGTAGCCGTAGCGACCGTATCAGTCATCGGCAGCGATGTCATGGTCAAGTTTTCCCTTCCGTTATCTCTCGATATGCTGCTTGAGCTTGTGTTTGATATACCGGAGCTCTTTGATCGGAGTTTTCGCCACGAGGAAAGATAGGATTTGCTTCCACTGCTGGAAGGTTTGGAGGATGAGTCTACCGCCGGAGAGGTATCATCTGACGATAGCTTGAAAAGCGCCATGGCACCTTGTACGCCGACTTCATTCCCGAGTTTCCTAGACCATACGGCCTGCACCTGATCCAGGATGTTTTCGAATGCCTGCATTTCCTCTAGGACGGCATCAGCATCGTTGGTGTCGACCTTTGCTAGTTTGAGTAGGGCTGCCGTGAGCAGATCACAGTTTGAGATTTTCTCCTCTAGCCCCTTTATTCGCACGTTTTTCACTTTCCATATGTCTCTGGGTATAAATAGTTTAGTGGTCAGATACCCACCACGAGGATGGGTGATCGTTTCGTATAGGCATCTCATTAGCCAGAATGGACGGAGGAGGAAGGATTGGGGGCAAGGCTCGAGAGGGATGGGCGCATCGGGGGCGTTGGGGTTAGGCGATCCCGGCGTAAGCGGAGAATGGATGTTATTGTCGAATAGGTGCCTAGACGGGCCGGCCGAACTGAGCGGTGGCACAGCAGGCAAAGAAAAGGTCTTGCCTAACTCTGGGATGAAAGAAGTGGTGAAGGGACTGCTAGGGGGCTGCGAGGATTTACTCAGAGCAGGAGCCGAGTATGTAGGTTCTCTAGATATCCCTGGCGCAGAGTGTAGCCTGCTCAAAGTTAACGGTGGAGACGTCAATAATGTATCAAAATCGACCGACTCGTGTGTATTAAGAGTAGGAAAAGCTGAGATGGCAGGAGAATCTGGTCCGGGGGACTCTGGAGAGCCAATTGCTGTGTGTGGGCGTTGCTGTATTGATTCAAGATTGAAATCGCTCGACGATTTTCCATGGCTTGTCTTCGAGGGTAGCGGGGTGATGGGATGTGCTAGGAGCATTGAGGGAGGTAGTGGCACTTGACGGGCCCCGTCTGCGCTTGAGGGGGCATGCGCTGAGCCGGTCTCTATTATTAGCTCCTTTGGACGGCCCGACAGCCTTCGCGACCGGACTGTCGACGCCATCATAATATCTGCAGTGTCTGGAGAGCTTGTCGTTGCCTTAGCCGAGGGTGAAGGCGGTGTTGGTGTAGCGCGAGTGGGAGCTGGTGGTGGTGGTAGTTGATGCTGCTGGTGCTGGTGCTGTTGGACCGGTGGATGAGGCGGTGGAGGCGGTGGAGGCGGAGGCGCACCCACGGGCGGAGGGAGCTTTTGAAACGGCTGAGAATAAGAAAGAACATTTTTGGCCATTCCACCGGGAGGAATCGAGAAATCATCTTCTTCCGTGAGGGTGGAAAGCAAGGTGCCCGTGTTGGTCCGGCTTGATGCAACGGAGCTACCCCAGGTTCTGCTCGAGTAGCCGCTGGAGCCTGATTGCCGTGGAAGCGCAGACTTGGACGAGAGATCGAACTCGAAATCGTCCATCATCTCCTCCAGGATCCGCTCTTCTTCCTCGGCCTCGTGGTCTGAGTAACCTTTCCGGTCGAGGTCAGAACCAGAACCCACGTCTATGTCGTCAGGCGATATTTCGGGTCTTCTCCGGTCTCGCTCCCTGGCGGAGACGCTGGCGGCTTCAGCCTCTAGCTCAGCCTCTCGTACCTTTTGTTTGGCCAATTCGATATTCCGGCGGACGTGCGACATGATATCATCATCAGGTTCATCTTCTCGAGGGACGACTTCGAGTCCATCATCGTAAGCGGCCTCGACAGCCTCGTCCAGAGCAGCATCGAACTCGGCCTCGGTACCTCTGCTGTAGTGGGCATCCTGCTTCCGTCGTAGATAGAGAGAAGAGTTTGCCGAGCGTATAGACGAGCTTGATGAAGCACCGGACTCATCTATGGTGTCTAGCCAGGAAGTCGACTCGGTGCCTCTTTCCTGGAGATTCTGCAGATCCCCATTCGCAACATTTGAGAGACCGAGACCGTCTGGTCTGGGATAGCTGCCCGAGGGATGATGTTCGCTGTTCATGTTCGTACTGCTTGTATTGTCCGTGTCGTGGGTGCTACCGTCTCCAGACGGATGCAGGGACTGTTGCCGGGGCGGAATGTAGCGTTCATTCTGCGATTCAGTGGCGGGAGATTTGGCGAGTATCTGGGTGGCAGTGGCGGTGCCAATGAAATAGATATCCTGATCGTCTGCATCGCCGTCTGTGATATGGGTTGAGAGGATGCTCTGGGATAGCGATTCACCGCTCGGCGGTCTCTCCGGCAGGGCCTTTCCGCCAGCCTGCAGCGCCAGACCCAGGCGCCGGAGTTCGTTTATTCTCGTAGTGTACGTATTCCTCTGCGCGGATCAGTTAGCAAGTAGACTCTCGATAAGCCGTATAAACGTATATATATGTGGAGTGGAAGAGAGGAACTCACGATATCGTCTAGTTTGTGTTTCTCCTCGTCGGCACCAGCCCGCTGCATGACCTGCGCGAGGAGACCGCAGGCGTCGGTGTAAGCATCGATAGCGCCCTCGTAGTTGGTGGCATTGTCGAGCAGGACGGCGGTATTGGCCTTCTGCAGCGCTCTGGACAACATTGTCTTCTGCGTGGCTGCCCGGATGCTGCTGCTGGTGCCGTCACGAGCGGCGGGCGGTGGTGGTCGAAGGTCGTAAGTCCCATCCATCGATCCTCTACTAGGGCTGTAGCAACGTCGCTGCTGACCGACAAGCCATTCATTGGGGGTCTAGAGCAGGCACTATGGACATGGTCGACCTGCGTGCGAAACGGGGGAGCGGCAAGCTGGCTAACCGCCGTTGGACAGGGCTGCGTTTCGACTGCTGTTGCTGCTGCTGCTGCTGCTGCTGGTGGCTGCTGGGCGGATATGCGAGTTGTCGAAGCCGTCGAAGCCGTTCAACAGGACGTAGAAGGAGTCGTAGAAGTCGTAGAAGTCGTAGAAGTCGTAGAAGGCGAGCAAGAGTCGAGAAGAGCGACCAGGAGGGACCGCAAGGGGGGCCAAGGGGGGGCGTCAGGGGCTTCTCTCTNNGTT
>NW_003315189.1:13539-15264 GCF_000151505.1 Trichophyton verrucosum HKI 0517 | reverse complement strand
ATCAAAAATTACCATATATATTATATTATATAATTATATTAATAAATATTAAATTATTAATTAATATATTATTAAATTAATTATTAAATTTTTATTTATATATATATTTTTCAATTTTAATTTTTTCCTAAAAAGTTAATAATTATTTTTTAATTTAATATATATTTATATTTTTATTATATTNNTTTATATTATAAATCATTAATATTACAATATTTACTATTTATCAAACTTTATAATATAAATAAAATTAATTAATGATTTTACTATATTATTTTTTTATCATTATTATTAATATATTATCTTTATTTATTCTTTTCATAAATAATATTATTTTAATTTATATTTCTTTTTTTAGTTTAATAATAAGTATAATTAAATTATTAATTATATTATTTCTTTTAAGTAATAATTCTATCTTTAAAATTATAAAGACTAAATTTTTTATTTTTAAATTAATTTATAAAAAAAAGTAACTCTATAATTATAATATTAAATTAATTTTAAAATTATATTTTCAAAATTAAATAAAAATTTTTTATTATTAAATAACTTATTAATATTTCACTATAACTCTAATATATCCATATAGTACTTTAGTACCCTTTTATTAAAACACCTTCTCTAAGATACCCTCTACGGAAGACCAATCTATATAGTATAAAAAAAGGTTCCTTCAATTCTCAACATTATTGCAAGTAATCTACAACAATTCAAATATTTAAATTCAAAGTGAGGGTAAAGTACAGTATGTTTTCTGACCTCTTAAAGCTTCAATCGTCGCTGTATTAATTGGGTATTTCCACTCCATCACTTTCCCCCATCCTGGCTTCAGTTAGTACGTTCTCCGTAAAATGCGATATTTCCACATATTCAAGGATAAAAGCAATCTTACCCCAGTAAGCACATTTTCTACCAAGGAACTTCCCAACAAACGGTACTAGGACCATTGTCAATAGCATTTCGAGTTGATGGAGACTTTCTCTCCATTCTGCTTCCGCATCGGATTCCTCGTCACTGTCTACCGAGAGGTCGCGGTCGAGGAATGAATCGGATCCTGGCGAGGATGGGAGCGACGCTACATCGTCTTCCGAGTCAGATGTAGTTCTTGACGTGAAGGTGAAGACAGAGGAAGAGAGGGAGCTTGGTTCGAAAGTTGATGTAGAGAGCGACATGTCTGGGTGGTAGTCGGGAGGCCTGGCTGTTGCTCTAATGTGCTCCCGCGTCGGCCAGGCGTTCAGCGTCTCAATAGCTAGACACGCTTCATCAGAGGTCGTGATACCGCCTTATCTATACAAACACGCCCACTGAAACCGTCGGCTCTTCGGTTATCTTTTGCTCGTTGTGTTATGTTGTCATCATGTCACTCTTCTAAAAAACATTCAGCGCGCCGCAGCAGCAACAGCGTTAACTAGTCATCTATCACGTGACTGATAGTTCCAAAAGGTTCCTCACTCTTTGGCTCGCCACCAAAACCGCCTGACAAAATATATTTCGGCTGAGGTGACAAAAAATATAAAACCATCGAGATATAAAACGTACTCCACGTATTCTCCTGCTTTCTGCGCAAGAACCCATCAAGAGACTTGGTCCTCGAGTGAATCTAGCTATAAAGAACATCGGGCTATCCATCATGGCTGATACTGTACGTCATTTGAAATTTGCTTTGCCCACAATCCCCTCCCCCCCCTAAAAAAATAAAAAAAAAAAATAAAACAAAAAAAT
>NW_003315189.1:0-13534 GCF_000151505.1 Trichophyton verrucosum HKI 0517 | reverse complement strand
CGCTAAGATTGAATATAAAACTCCTTCACCATCACATATAACTGGAGACTAACAGAACACCCTCGTTCGCTTGAATAGGAGATTACTCTTCCAGAACGGAAACATCGAAAATCAGTTGCCTTCAGTGAGGGTGCAACCGTCATGGATGCAAACGGTACCATTTCCGAGGCCAATCATGCTGAGGACAAAACCACTGCTGAGAAGCACACCGCTGGTACATTTGCGCCCCGTTGCATTCTGATAGGCGTTTTATCTCCCATTTTCCCACCCATGAGCTAACCGATTTACTTATGGAATGTAGTGTCGCCTGACCAGGAAGCTAACGAGATGACCGATATGTTCAAGGGCTTAACGAAGAAGAAGTCAAAAAAGTCCAAGGATACAGAGGCCACAGCGGACGGCGAAGATGGCGGTGCGGCGGATGCTGAATTCGATCCTTCTACCATAAAGAAGAAAAAAAAGAAGTCATCAAAGAAAACCACCGAGGGTGACTTCGAGGCCAAGCTCGCTCAGGCTGGCCTAGCAGAGGAGGCTGCATCGGAAGAGACACAGTCACCAGAACAGATTATCGAGGCTCTTGAGAGCGGAACTGGAATTTGGGCGCACGATGCTACCCAACCTATCAATTATTCGCTACTAGTGACTCGTTTCTTCAATCTTATCCATAGCCATCACCCTGACCTTCTCGCTAGCGGCTCGAAATCGTACAAGATCCCGCCACCACAATGTCTGCGTGAAGGAAACCGACGAACCATTTTTGCCAACATTCCCGACATCTGCAAGAGGATGAAGCGATCTGACGATCACGTCATGCAGTTTTTGTTTGCAGAATTGGGTACAAGCGGTAGTGTTGACGGCAGTAGACGCTTGGTGATAAAGGGTCGGTTTCAACAGAAACAAATTGAGAACGTGCTCAGAAGATATATTGGTACGCAGTGGTTTTTGAAACTCATTGACTGGTCTCTGAAACGTCACTAATCTTATTGTCGGTTTAGTTGAATATGTTACCTGCAAGACATGTAGGAGCCCGGACACGGAACTGAGCAAGGGAGAAAACCGCCTTTACTTCGTCACCTGCAACTCATGTGGAAGTCGACGAAGTGTTACTGCGATTAAAACTGGTTTCCGTGGACAGGTTGGAAAACGCAAAAAGCAATAAGGAAGCATTTACCATTCTCCGTCTACTGGTGGACTATGTTTGGCATATCTAACGAGTGACTCGACAATCCCACCCGTCCAGTTGCTTATTTCCTCAGACAACCATCTGGTAGCCAGGTTTTTATTTTTATTTTTATTTTTTTTGTCAGTTCTCCATGTGTTCATCTCTGCTTCGTATGGAGTCGCTCGGTTTCAAATTGCAACTGTGAACAGAATATTCTACTGGTTCTTTCTGGCTGACGGGCTTCCTGGGACAGCGGATGGACCCGTAGATGGACGAATGTGAAAGGACACTCTTCATTTTAAATAGCGTAATTTAGAAGGATGAGCCATTCTCTTACGGCTAATTATAGGCCATTTTTCGCAGTGTGAAACCATTATACTTGAATCATGAAAAGCTAGCTCACCCCCGTCCAACTCACTGCCCCGAGCAACAGTCGGCTATTTGACGACCGCTTGTTCAGGCACCGCCACCACCAGCAGCACCGTTCGCAACCATCCAAGAAGCAAAAGCAGAGGGATTTCTCGTTTGTAGGTAGATCGTTCCAGGGCCGGTGAATTTGCAAACGAGACCTTCTCCAGAGCTGAGATTGGACAATACCCCACCAGAAGCGACGCGTTCCATAACATACTTGCAGTTCCACGATACAAGATGGCCGTTGTCAACAATGTACTTTTCGCCATCGACCAGCTACAAGTTTGATTTATATTGTCAGCCCCTGAGGCCCTTTTGCTGAAGCGGAAGGGAAAAAAGAGGAAAAACGTACATCTTTTCTTATGATCGCGCCGAAACTCTGGACAAAGAGTATTCCGGTTCCGCTTATCTTATAGACAAACAGGCCCTCTCCGGAGAAGAACGCTTTGCTGAGGCCCTGATTTTTATAGTCCTTGACTACCCCTTGAGTGCATGCAAGGAATGCGTCTTTACCGACCGACCATTGTTCTTGTCCGTTAAGCCTCAGAATAGAGATATCACCCAGCATTGAGGGCGCCAGTAGTAGTTCACCAGGTCCAGTGAACGTTGACGAGGACATTTCACCGCCAGCCAGCATTTTTTTCATGGAGAATTTGATGGAGCCTTTCAGGGACACAGTAGGGGACATGGCAATCATGGCACCTGTGGAAGTTGAGAAGACTTAGGACCAAGGGTTTACTATAATTAAACGAAAACGGTGGCCTCTCGTACCTGGTTTTGCTGTCAATGGGCATCCCATTGCTAACTGGATAGTGAGAACCGAGTTCGTGTCGCGGTGACTGATGCGGTAGCTCCCGCCATTGAATGTACCAACGTCGTCTGCAGTGGTAGCTTGAGCTCCAACGAACTGCCCCGGGGGTGGGGCTCCAGGCACATTCTCGACCTTGACGGGAGGAGGAGGAGATTGAACCGGTGGAGTGTGGGCTACCGGAGGAGGGGATCCAGCGTTAGGGGGTGGGGGGAAATGGGCGCCGCCGCCTTGAGGCGGAGGAGGGTAGCTATACGGCACTTGTTGCTGCGGCTGCGGCTGCTGCTGCTAGGGAGGAGGCAGCGGTTGTTGATATCCTCCAGGCCCCGGAGGAGGAGGGTAAAAGCCTCCTTGCGCAGGAGGATGCTGTCCCTGGAATGCCATTTCTTGTCCGGGTTGCGATGGGATATCTGACCAGATCTGCTGTCGGGGCCCAGTCGGCTAGTTACGTTTTGGGATAGGGTAAGGATAAGTAACGCCAGAGAGGGAGAAGACAGCGGATCGAGGTGCCCAACTACCTTTATATGCTCCCAGGAGCACGCAAGTACATACGAGAGCGTTAGCGCCAGAGCGGGTTGTCTTCTGGACTAGCAAGGGGCTGAAGTGCTTGAGCTTTTGGCTACCCGAACAAAGCAACGAGCAAATCATACATCGACATTTCAGACGATCTATCAAGGGGATGCTCGCTGCAAGCTCTTACCTCTGGCCCCCTATACCTGGCTGGCCCTCACCATCCAGGGATTCATGCGCAAAACGGGCCAGCCAATTCTCTTATCTGCCTGGATAAAGCCGTTCGTCAACCAGCTATTGCGTTAACCAGCTGCTCATGGCCACTACCGAGCCACGCTGAGCCACGGACGAGGGGTTGGATGCGCCAGCTGAAGGACCGACCCTTTGAATACGATGACACGAAGGACAGGAGGGCTCAGCTTACGAACGGGCGCACTCCTTGACTACTTAACTAGTTAGTTATAACTAATAATAATAATAACAATGATAATAATAATGGTTGTCCGACTCAAAAGGACGTGGGCTCTGTCGTCCATAGCTCAGCAGCCATGGGTCGCCGGCAAGGGGAAAACAAAGGAAGAGGCCCAGCGAGGTAGTACCTGGAAGGCAGTGCAAAGTGGCCAAAGGCACAGGAACAAAGCAGGATGGAGATTTTGGCTCGGCAACTGACTGGTCTTCCGTTCGGTTAACCAACCAACCAACTGGGGAGTCAACCAGATAACTAACTAGTTTATTTGGCTCGGGTTGCTTAACTGAGCCTCAACGCCGGCCTTGGTGAACGGGCTTGCCGACGAGCAGGGAGGATATATATATATATATCTGAATAGGTGAACTAATGTACGGTGTAGTATTTAACTAACTACTTACCCAGACAAGGGGCCGGGAGTCATCGAAATGGAAAGAAAAAGGACCTCTGGTAGGCTGCCTCGTCGACTCGCGGCGAGCTATCACTCATCAGCTAATCGGCCGAGGGGCGAATCAGGCGAATCTTGGCCGATAACAGCCAACTAGTTAGCCAGCTGGGTGGTTTGTTAGTTACTTTGGTTATTATATTTGAATTTTTTTTTTTTTTTCAAATTTCTTTTTACGTGCATATAAAAACGCTGTAAAAAGTCCCGCTGCTGCTGCCCATGCCCGCCCCTTTCCATCTTTCACCGTTGACGCCCGTGTATTTTCTCACGACAGATGCACCTGAGAATGGATGCTGGGCGTCGCAGGTTTTTCAATTTCCGGGGGCTGCCAGCTGAGCTACGAGACGAAATTTTGTTTCTTGTCTTGTTCACAAAGGGGAGAAGCTCTTCCATTCTGTATCGCCGCGCAGGCAACATACACGAGCCTGTATATCCAGACGAACATGAGCCGATAGATATCCAATTGACTCGGACTGCTACCCATGATTCTTGTGCTTTGTCCATTCTTCGAACATGTCGGCAGCTTCGGGATGAGGCGGAGCGAGTCATGTACTCAAATGTCACCTTTGGCATCTTATTCAGACACTCAATCACGACGTTTCTGGATAGACTATCCACGAGACAGCGCAGATTGGTTCGTCGTATACAAGTTGAACTGCACTCCCCCAGCACTTACCTCTGGCAGGTCGCTCCCTGCGAGTGGAGGAATGTAATGGATCTGGTCTTCCGCGACTGCAGCTCGCTCCGGATGCTTCACTTCAAGCTCCCGAATCATCCTGTTGAGAGGGCAAGACTGCTACAAGTCTTCACAATTGGCAGATACCAGACAACTAATGTTCCCCTGAGGCTCCCCGGTGGGATCGTGTTCACTTTGGATGACGGCAAGCCGTTGCCGAAGGATGACGAGCTTGCCAGAGCGATTGCTGGCCAGTTAGGGCTCGCATCCGATAGCAGCCAGGGATCTGCAGAACGGCCAGGGCAGTTCCCGTTCCTGCGTCTCCCCGTACAGGTGCAACGGCGCATATTGCGATATGCTCTCATCCCCCCATTCCAGGTCATACATCCGTGTCTCTCACCGATAACCGATGGCACGTCCCTAAATATTCTCCCACTTCTTCTAACATGCAAAGAAATCTACCGGAAAACGGAGGCGATCCTTTATCAAGAAGCCGTTTTTACGTCGTGTTCCCCGCGGTACGAGAAGGCCATGCGGAGATTTTTATATAATCGGACAGATCGCCAGCTCCAGCTCATGCGGCAGTTTTTTTGCCATAGCATGGATCGCTGGCTTGATAGACGCATTGATAAGTTTATCCGGGCGCGCAGCCCAGACATTGAAGATCTTCGGCGTAGGATAGAAAATGGTGAATTCCAACACCCGTGTCTTATATGACCTGTGAATGAATGGCTGGATGGATGGATGGATGAATGGACGAATGGATGAATGGATGAATGGCTGCATGAGAAACATATATAGCGTGGCGGGAACAATGGACCTTACCTTACGATGGGCGTGATTGTTTTTGATGTGGAATACTAGTTAGTTATATATTTGCCGGAGATGCTGGGCTTTTGAGTAGCGACGAGGACGAGGCTCACCACGGCACTTAATGCCCAGACCTGCAGACGCCGACGTTATGAGTGCTCCGTCCAAGGGCCAAAACGCCTCTCTGATTCTCAGCAGTCGTTCCGGCATTCCTAGATAACTCGTAACTTGCTCGAGCGCTTCCAAGACTCGCAGAAGTGCCAGACAGACAGACATCATGCAGCCGTGGCTATCTATGGCTGCGTAGTTAACTGGCTGGTTAGTTATTCTGTGGCGCCACTCTTCTTGCTCCCACCGTCCCCTGGCAGCGGCTGGCGCTTATAACGGAGTGACGTTTATTCCAAACCAGGTCTTCGTCATCGTCGTCGTCGTCGTCGTCGTCGTTGTCGTTGTCGTCGTCGTTGTCGTTGTCGTTGTTGACTGCCCAGATCATGATATATGATAACTAAACGGTTGTTTCGAACAGCGCATGACTAATTAGTTAATCAACCCGCCGCGCCAGGAGTTAGTAACTAAGTTAACTAACTACCTCGGTGGCAAAACAACAACAACACAACAAACCGCGAGAATCGCTTCGTTTCTTTTTCTGTTCCTTTTTTCCATACGCAAAACGACGAGCCGTCAGCATCATAAATAATCCAGCGATCCAAGCCGCCTCTTCAGCTCGATGGAGATCCCCAGAGAGCGAGGGAGAGACGCTCTTTTCAGCCGTCGTTGTCTCAGATCGTGGGCTTGTCCTTCTGTCGCCAGCGTGGTTCACTCTTGGCCCTTCTCCTCCCTCTGCTCCGGAGTAACTGGTTGGCCAGTCAAGAGTGCCTTGCCTGGCTGCCATTGACTTTGGCGCCGCGCCCGCTGCGAAGCTGCCCGCAAGTCTCTCGGCCTGTAGCGGCAGGCTGGAGCTTTGGACCACCACGGAGTATCGAGAGAAGAGAGCTGGCTGACTCTTGAGTGCTCCATATGGGATACAAAGTGCTGCTCCTGCTGTCGACAAGATATTCTTGCTCAAAAGGGGGCCGTTGCCCTCGCACTGATTGATATTCCCGAATTCTGGGACTGCCTGCCGAGCCCGGTATGAATATATATCTATGGATCCATCTATATATATACACACTAACGGCGAAGATAGAAGCTGCTGCAATATCCTACATGCTCCACAGGATCTAGGCCCTCATATGCTTGCCTAGACATATGCTGGCCTAGATGCATCTGCAAGAGCCTCCTGTCCATCTCCCCCTTGCCCCCTTGCCACTCATATCTGGAAGAGCGTGGCCTTGAATCTTGGAGCTGTAACATCCCCTAGTCCGCCTTTGTCAATCTCTACTAGCGCATGCCCCCTCCCTCACTGCAGCATCAACATACAAAAGTCCTTGCTTAGTCTCTCGTTTTCATCTATTCCCATGCTATGGTGTATTGTCATTTGATGCAGTGAATCCGTTCTTGTATCCTTTGACAGCGTCCATTGCCACCCCTTTACCATCCCCCCTCTCCCTTCTCTCTTCTGCCTCTATCTCGATAATATACTTAAGTACCTGACTTATCTCGAGGAACACGTGTCGGTGACTGGGCAAAGGCACTCATATCAAACAGAACTTCGCACCTGTTTAACCGATACACCTGCCACTGTGACACGCAGCAATGGCTCCCCAGGAAGAACTTGATGGCCCAGATTCCATATCCGAGGGCGATTTGGAAGTAAGTGAGACTCGAGACTCCCCTCTCTAGAATTGTTACCATATTCTAATAGTCACCTGCGAAGTTTTATCGAGATGCACTAGAATTCCCCTATGAACTCGATGATTCTATCCAACGGCCTTTATCCTCTCGTTCCGTCGTCAGGACCCCAAGCTCTAAATACGGAGATAAAACTATCATCAAGACACTCGATGATGTAACACCACAACCTCGGGTCCTGGAAGAAGGAGTGAATGAAGTCAGCCACGATGTCAATAACACAAATACAAGCGGACCCAGCGAGTTGCCTAAAGAGGAAGATTTGGCCGACCAACGATCAATCAGCTCCCGGATTTGTGTATCTCCTTCGTGGTCTAGAGCTGCTGACAAAAAACGAAAAAAAAAGACCAAAAACGACAAGAACAGGATCAACGAGACTTGGAACGAAAACTAGAGCACGAGTCGAAGAAACAGCATAGTGGAACCTCTCGGAGAGAACCAAGGAAGCTGACCAAGCGGCCTCCACCAGCTACTTCTAGCAGGGCCTCCAGCGCCAATAGTCGTATGCAGCGCCCGTCAACTGCATCTTCTTTTAGGTCGTTCTGGTCAAACAGATCCTCTAGAGCCAGCTCAATTCAGGGATCTGACACTGAAGGCCGGAAGCGGCTTTCTTTTCTGGGCTCTTTGAAAATGGCGCAAAAAGGCGGAGGAGCTTGGCGTCCGCGGATGTGGTCGAAGAAATCCAAAGCCAAGGATGCTGTGCCACAGAGAGGCCATGTATCTGATTCTGAAGCACAGCTGGAACATGGTCCAAGGCATTCTTTACACACTGTCAAGAAACATGGGGACCTCCGTTCTATAGCCAGGTCACACTCCAATGAGGATGCTGATGACCAGAATTCAAGTCCGGCTGTTCAAGCCAAGAAGCCAGGCCACTCCCCTCAGGGTTTCCCTGAATGCCACGATGGCAAGACTGACGCTCGTGAACCAATATTACAAGGAAGACCGTTCCAACCTGGGAATGGCCAGCCGGCCCAGAAAGGTCAGGGCCAGGGCTCTCCATCATTCAAAGGAGTTGTTATCGGGCCCAGCAGTAAGAAGAAACGGTCGGCCCGTGCCCCTATCGCAAATAACATCGAATCACTAGGTCCAATCTCCCCGTCAAGGATACCGTTTTCTTCCTCATTCAAAAGCCCTGTGGCCGAGACCCGGACAGACGATATCGGCAGCGCTTCCATGGATCAATCGTTTTTTGTCAAGATTCCAAAAACCCCGACTCATGATTTCGACAGGTCTAGAGAAAATGTTGGCCAAACACCTAAGAAGGAAGAGCAGGTGCCGCTTCAACCGCGGTCTCCCAATATATCTAAGAAAATCAACCGCAATCCTGATTTTCGTGCCTCTCCAAAAGCTGATGCCAAGAAGCCTACGGAGTTGTTTGAGGTTTTAGACCTTCCTCGTGACAATGACCCAGTAGCGGAGTCGAATAACGAGCCTGATATCCATGATAAACCTACAACTGAGGAACAAGATCCCTCCTGCACTTCCGATACAGCCGTTATTGCCGATGGCATGCCCGCAACTAGTTCAGATTTCAATAATTACGACAACAAACCAAAGACGACCGTTAATTTCAGCCGAACAGCGCGGTTGCGGCCATCTCCGTTATCAGGGCCTCCTCTCTTCAGTCCAGAACCCAAGGGTTCAGCAACGAGCAACGGCGATACTGATCCAATTTGTGCTGGAATTGCAGTTCAGCCAATGGCCACTTTCCCAACCGGACAAGGACATCAACTCGTTGCAGAATCAATCCCTGCTGGAACCCGTCAACTTTCCCTTGACCGATTTCTGAGACCTGGTAGGGCAAAGAAGGCATCCATAAATGAGATAGATACCCCTCCTGCTAAGCAAGCAGTGCTTGATTTTAATGCAGAAACCACAAATGATACGAAAGGTCCAGGTAAAGGTCACTCAGAGGGTCAGACTTCTACAAATGTGGCATCCAAGTCTGATGGCAAGTCAAAAGTCATTGACAGCACACAAGGCGGCGCTCTCTCGCTTGGGAATGGCGAGCAGAAATTAGCTGTCTATGATGGTAATACGGCAAGGCCACACCGTAATTCGATTGATATCATCAATAAGTTACGTCCGTCACTGGGCAAGACCGAGGCGAAGCTAAAAAAAAAGCGACCAATTTCGGCTGAGGTCAACTCGATCTCCACCTCGGTTGAGAAACCGCCGTCTAGTCACGCCAGTAGTCCAGTTGCTCCAAATTCTCCTCTTCCGTCCCCTGAAAACACAAGTCCGGGCCATCCTTCTTCCCCTGCTAGCATATCAGCTCTTAGGAGTATGAAAGAAGAAGGAAATAGCTACTTTACTAAGCCAGTAGGCAAGCCATGGCTTGGGTCGGATCATATTTCAAGCTCTTCTAGCTTGCTTGGATTTTCCAGTGTGAGCCCCGGCTCATCCAGAGGCAGCCGCCCTACTAATTCAGGTCAGCGTATTGCGAAGATGTTTGTAATATGCTGCAAATGCAAGTTCTGGCATGATATGCCGTCAGATGCCTACGCTAAGCTTGCGTTCCCTACTGTTGCTGCATTGAAGAATAAATTGATAACAGGGCCTACCCAAAGCTCTAGGCATTCGGAGGAAGATGGAGGTGCAGGATGGCCAAGTATTTCGGAACCGTCCAGTCCACAGCCAAATAAGATGGACGATGAGACTAGGACCAGCGCCAATTTGATGGGCACTGGAAGTCACGGTAGCAGGCAAAGCACAAACACGATGAACAGTGGCAAAATATCCCCTCCATCTGCCTTCTCCCGCTTCTCATTCCTCAACCAGTCGGTCATTAAATGCTGTTGGTGTGAGCACAGAATGTCCCGAACATGCTGTGCAGGGTGGACCGCGCTTGTTCAGCTACGGGAGCGTCACCACTAAGTAGCTCCTGAGAAAAAATATTCTCCGAGCAAGAAAATTGCTTTTCCTTTACTCGTGATTCAATTACGATATATTTGATCAACTACATAACTGACGGAAGAAGAAAAGCTGAAAAGAGAGTATCAACTTTAACGACCCTGATGATAACTAACCCACCTCCTGATAACGCGTTACCCATCTCTATGGAGCTCCGTACTTTTTTTCTTTTATTTCGCTTTGATATCCACTTCATGACGAAATGATGATGGGCTGAATTGATTGTAATTTTTTAGAACTGCTTTGGATCTTATTATGTTTCAGTTGACACGGATTTATTACTATGCATTTTGATTTCGGGCTTTTCCGCTTGTATTGGTCAATACTATTTTGAGTCCTCTGCTGATAACCTGAATTAATAACGTGATAGAGAGCTGTCCCGAAACGGCCCCATTTCCTGTCTGTTTCTCTGGTTATTACCATAGTGAAATATATTTAAAATATACAGTCTGAAATCAAATAAGATCGATTCAGCCGTTGATTTCAATAAGTAGTTAAAACATCTCGACGCCTGAAAATAGTATAAGCTTCAATTTTATATAACCCCGCGACCATGGAGCAAAAACGAACCGTAGATAGAAGCTAACGGGAAAAAAAGACAAATGATGAAGAAGATATAAAATCTTGAGTCGTAAGGAATGAAAGGATGTGAGGTAATGTCACAAAGGAGGGATACTATCGAGCATTTATGGTCGTCTGATTCGGCTGAAGTGATTGATGATAGGAGCGGATTCAATCAAACCTGCGTAGTATTGTAGTAGCGCCGCAGGATAAGGGAGCTTTGAGAGTAACATCGCTGCAAGGGGGTATCAAGGTATTCAAGAATCATATTAAGACAGAGTTATCACGCATCAGGCATGCAAATAGATGCATTGATGGCTGCGTGAACGTCCTGCTTTCTAAAGCCGGGGGCTCTCCCGAGGCAAGTTGATCGACTTGCTAGTTCTAATTGTAGAAGCAAGGTAAGCTACGTGAACACACGGAATAGAGTGAAAATAAGATCAGGTGAAGAATGCAAATATCTATCCAACTCACGAGTGGTAAATTTCTCAACATCCAAAATCACAGTTCGTGGTCTGTGAGTTACAGTGCTGATATTTACAGTTTGGTCGATAGTGGGTGTTGGAGGTAGGAACTGAGAATCAAGCCCCAGTGATCGCATATTGGATGAGCTGCTACTGGGACTGAGATAATCGCCGCGGTGTTTCAAAGGCGGGTATGAGGCTTCGATGGAGGAAGTTGCATCTTGGGCATTTGGTTGTGAGCGAGGGAGATGGGTGGGTTTATTAGAAGCTAGGAGCTTGCGAGAATTCGCAACGAGGGAGACGGGAATTTCGATGAAGGTAGAAAGACTGCCCAGGTGGATGCCTTTTGTTTCCAGATACCCTTCCACATCATGGCAATCAAACCAAGTGCCTCCGAGTCCCATTTTCTCAATAAATTCTTGCACGGTACTGAACTTCTCACTCTCCCCCAGCTGAGAGAGGAGTGTTCCAAGGACACGGTCCAGGGATTGCATATTCGGGGGAAACATATTATTTCCAAGACCATCTCTTCGAGGATAATGCATTCCTGCGCCCCCAAGACAGAAGTGTGGTTTTTCTATGAACTCCAGTGGCTCGTTTGCAGTTCTTTGTAGTAAGGTGGTGAACGAGTTATGTAGATGGCTTCTCATAGTAAGGTAGAATGTGAGCCTGAATTTGTGGGTCAAGCGCTCCGGTCGTGTACCAGGGTTTGTTAGTAGAGCGTAGCCGTATTCGAGTGAGCGGCGGTGGAGGCGACGAGCAAAGCTGGACTCTTGATGGCTATACGTAATTGGTAGGTCGCGACTGAAAAGGTAACCACCACTAGAGCAAGGAGAAGGGATAGGGCAATTGGACAATCCAGGTCCTTCGAAAGCAGGAATGCTTACTGGAGGGATGTTGATAGAGGTTATGGCATCATTTGTCGTGGGGCCATAAAATTGGGTAGTATCGGTAGGGATAGTATTCATATACAAGAGGTTATTGTCGTCCTTCAATGGCAAGGGCTCGGCGTTGAAATACCCCAATTTGTCGGGAACATTCTGGCACGATTCATCACTGGCATAAGTGTCTGTGGGATTATTCAAGACAACACGGCCGGCATTTTCTGCAGCGGTCGTCGGCGCTGGTAATTCGTCCAAGTCACTCGTAGGACTCTTGCCACCCTCTGAGACCTCGGGAGTCAACGACATGACCCGCCTTGTCGTCCTTTCCAACTGTTGTGCCAGCCTTGGATATGCCGATAGAGCGCCACTTCTCACAGCTTCGTCATTGAAAGCTAGGAATGCTTCCCTCATCTCTTGCATGTTTGCTTCTAGCTCTGTGACACGCTGGGTTAGAGATGAGATTGCGGTTTCCTTTCGCATTCTGTATGCTCGTTGAGCAAGCCTTATTTGAGTCCGACGGCGCTGTTGAATGGCGTTAGCAGGTAGCCATCTAGTTTTGACGCAAAGATTTTATCTGACTTACTTCGGCAGCCGTTCTATCGGGACAGTCTACCCTTGGACGTCCACGCTTCTTGGTCTCGTTTGACATTGACGCGGCGCCAGTCTCCCTCCCACCTTTCTTGTGTATATTTACCCTTGTTGACACACTTTTCTGCTTCTGCCGACCAGTGCCAGTGGAATTTTCCTTGTCTTTGCTGTCCCCGACAAGCAGTTTTCTCCCTGGCTCGTCGTAATTTGGGTACATCATCAAACCGCCCATCAACAAGGGATTATCCTCGGCTGAAAGTCCAGTAGTAGGAAACGGCGCATGCGGTACATCTTGGAACGACATTGTAGAGAGAATGTCAAAGCTGCGGTTTGAAGATGAAACAGAAAACATGGCCATTGCGATTGTGTCTGGGGCGTGCCCACTATCAGGGCTGAACAAAGCAACCAGGGTATATAAAGTATCCAGCTCCTTCGCCTGAAATAGGGCTCGACGGTTCACCCAGGCCAGAAACTTTAGGGCGCAAGGTGAAGAAAAAGAAACTGAAGGGGAAAAAAAGAGAGATAATCCTTTCTCCGATCAGGCCTCGTTGGAGGTTGGAGTTGAAGCGTTGCTGGTGGTGTGGAGAGGCTGAAGCATGAGGGCTCAGCTGGAGCAAGATAGGAGGACCGATCGGTGCGGAAGGGGATCGAGAAACTCTCAGCAACCAACTAACTAGTTAGCTAACTAGCTGACTGACTGGCTGGCTGGCTCCTCCAAGCGTCTCGCGCAGATATAATGGACAAAATAAATGCTGCCGGCACCGGGCGCTGACCAGGGATGGCACGTACGGGTCAAGCTGTTGAGTGATGGTGACTTGCATCTGTCGTGAGGGAGGAGGCAGATAGATGGCGGGTCTGCGGCCTCCCTTTGAGGGCGAGCAGAGCTGAATACGAAGAGCCCAGCGGCTGCACCCTCTGCAGACACGCTGGCTGCTCGCTGGCCTGGCTGCTCGCTGACTAGCCAGGGGCCCCTCCACGTCGTTTCCGTCTCGCAGGGACTGGGGGGCCGCAAAACCGGTTGGCTCTCTGGAGGTCTGTCGCT
>NW_003315188.1:0-21561 GCF_000151505.1 Trichophyton verrucosum HKI 0517 | reverse complement strand
AAACCAAAAAAAATTTGATTTGAATGTTCTATGTTCTGTTGCCTGCTTGTATGTATGTATGCACGCATGTATGTTTGCCTGTCCTGTTAACAATCCTGTAGTCAGTCAATAAATGTATTTGCTGCGTTCAACTTCTATCTCCATCATCTCCTCGTAGTCACCGTAGCTCCGTAACTGTAGCTCACCGTAGTCACTGTAAGATGTAGTAGACTTGTGCTGTAATATGTCCTCATCTACGAGTGTAATAGTAAAGTGGTCTGGCCGGTGCATAAACATACTTATTCCTCTTACTGTACATCTTCTCTAATGTAGTCACATATACCTTGGAAGGCTTTACACTTAGTTGTAGCGTGGTTATCCGCCGTTGGTAGAGTCTACAAGCACCAAAAAAAAAGGGGCTGTGATATTCGCCCCCTTGAGTGATGACTCACCAAAAACACCTCCTACAAGGGATAAGAATACGTGAGAGGAAAAAGCCCATTTATTGGAGCATGACTGAACAGAGTCCTAAACAGTTTATAGGTCTACTAAAGAACGATTTTCTGCATATCCAGACTCCCAAGGAAGAACGCCTAGTTAGAACACGATAGCAACATATTCGACAGCCAGAATACATCGTGAGAACAATAAAGGATCGTAAAAGAGAGAGAGAGAGAGATGAAAGGAAAGAAGACGCTTGACCTACGGCCATTCAAGTTTTTGGACAACAAGGGGGTATAAAGAAAAGAAAGAGGAAAATGAGAAAGGAAGCTCAGTAGAGCCGCAAACACGTATAGAAAGTGATAAGATGGCAGCCGTATAATATAGGACATTAGATCATCTCCGCAAGACAAGTGCAAGTACACCGTTGTTTTTAACCATCCATCTCCACGTCTTCTCGTTGAGCTGGCATGGGGATAGGAACCTTGCGGTCCAGGTCACCCTCGAAAGGGGGAGGTTGTGGCATGTTTTGTGTGTTGGTATTATTATTATCGTTGTTGTTGTTATTGTTGTTGTTGCTGCTGCTGCTTGCAGATGGCCTCGGTCGTCGTAGTGTATCACACCAGTTTTCGGCGCTGACGAGGGTATCATTTACGACGTTGCTGACTTGGCCCATCATATCAAGGCCTTCTTCAGCCAGCACGAGGACACGGAAAGCCCTTGTTCTCATTTCGGATTCAGGAGCAGAGCCATCTGCCGGTACGTTGGAGTTAAACGCGATACGGAACCGCTGCGGTAGAGATGTGAGGTGTCTTCGGACGAGGTTGCGGGCGTTCTCGGGTAAGGCTCCACCGGCGTACTTGGACACAACGTCGACCACCATCTTCAACGTCTGCAGGACATCCCCTTTGACCTGCTGGATTTGTTGTGAGAGTATTGCAGGGCTTTGCTGCTGACTGCCTTCTTCACTTGTCCTGCTTTCCGTATTAAGCTGGTTGGAAGTGTCCCATTCCCTAAGTGCCTCCTTGAGACTGCCCACGGACGCCCCGATCCGCCTGTTTGCCCACTGCAGCCAGGTAAGACAATAGGTCAAGCTTCTGAGCGATTCTTCGCTCATTGCTACTCCGAGACCCGAAGTGGATATCATGAGCCGGTTTTGCCAGGAATATTGGGTCTGAGACTGCTGCTGGGGCTGTTGATTACCCTTGTACAGCTCGTCGTATTTCGGGGAAGAAGCGTTATCATAAGGAGGTAGGGGTTCAGACGAAAGGGTTGATGACCGTCTTGAATGGCTGGTTCGGAGGTCGTGCATGCCTTTCTCGATATCTGCTGTTTCTGCACCCTGGCTATTGTTATTGGAACTGGAGTTGGCGTTGGATTTGTTGTTGACGCTCTCCCTACGTTGAAGGGCCCAGCGGAGGCCGCCTTCAACTCCGGTCCGCCTACCAACCGAGCCCACCGTGTTCAGAACTTGGGGGCCAATGTTTCGTTCAATGAACTCGGCGCCGTATCTGAATTTGGGAGAGTATGTTTTGGACGATGTATAGACCGACATGGAGCTGTTGATTGCGGACGAGAGCAACGGGTGTGATGTGATAAGGGATAACAACGGCTCCGGCTCTGTGGTTTCCGGAGCTTGAGAGCTAGCGTTATTAGAAGACCTTGAAGGAGCAGGAGTATGCGTGTATTCTAGTTGATCACAGCATCAGTCAGACAAAGATTCTGATTCTGAAATAAAAGAAAAGAATAAAATAAAAGGAACAGTTGGTTGACACTAGAAGATTATCGTACCTGAGCGTAGCCCTTCTAGAGCCTGAGCGGCCTCAATATCGTCCATGGAGATGACACTGGTACCGCGTCTCGAGCGCGTGTCACTGCCAACGCTGTCTACCTCCATGTCATTGGAGCTTGCTTGCTCTGCGCTGGGAGGGTGGTATTGGGGGGGAGGAGAGTCGGTCATGGCCTGCGACTGCTGCTGGTGCTGTGGCGTGTAGCCCGGAAGCGCCAACGGGGTATTCTGCGACTCGAGCTGCTGGACAGCGGCCTGGCCTCCTCCATTACTAGGCGGGAAGGCCTGGATCATTGTCATGTTGCCGTGCCGCAAAGACGAAGAGAGAGAGAGAGAAAGAAGCAACTATCTCATGTCCCAACCGCGCTCGACAGCCGCCTGTTCAACTGCTCGTCGTCGCTCTACCGTTTGCGGATTTTGCACGTGAAGACGACGGGTAGTTTTGTCTTGGCGACGGGGGATCTAGTTTATATATATATCAACACCGGACTCGGGACGGCGATGGCTTGATGGCGTGTGATTGCTCTGGTTTCCCACGAGAACACTGGCGAGTGTATTGTAGCAGACGAGAAGGACGAGGGAGAGGAGAGGCCACTCGTTCTAGCTTGCTGGGGGAGTTTCAAGGGTTGGGAACCTGCGTGTGATAAAAGAGAAGAAAAAAGAAGCTCAGCCTCGAGGCGGGTATCCACAATCTACCCAGTAGTTAGTTAGTTTAGTTACGTTGAGTTAGTTAACTAAGAGCAAGTACTTATTAAGTAAGTATACACAGCAGCACAGATGCCAATCACCACGTCCACGGCCAGCAATCCAGCAAGCGGGATGGACCCCCAGAAGGCCAGCAGTGCCCGGAAGAGCCTTCACTGGCTGGACAGACAGCAGATCTCGCGCTTTCGTCGCCTTTGAAACGACGCAAGAAAAAAAAAGCAGCCAAAAAAAAACAGAAAAATGCGCGAGCTCGTGACATGTGACTGTTTGGGGGCTGCAGCATGTGATTTTGGCTTAGTCATGGATGGCTGTGATGCTATTGGCTGATGGTCGAAGCGCCCTATTTCCCTATTTGGAAGGTACAAAATCACGACTTGCCAAGCCTTTTTGATTTGAATGTTTATCTAATCAGATAACGATAAGGCGATAAGCCCGCGGCCGAAGGGGACGAAGCGCCGGCGGATGGCGACGGCGACGGCGGCGATAAGGGAGGGTGGAACGACGCCTGGCAGCTGCGCCATGTTTTTTGGCTTGCTTGATCATGTCATGGACATCTGCCAAAAGGCGTCCTCTGCCGAAGCCAGATGCCAGAGTTGATCCGTCACATATCCTCGTATTAAGACGAGACCAGCTCAGGCAAAACACGTGGTTTGTCATTTACGTAAAACCAAACGGGGGGGTGACAGTCTGCTGGGCTGGGACAAGGCCCAGGGCAAGCAGGGCAATGTACAAGTACATATATACAAACAGATGGACAATGCCAATCCATGTCTAGAGATGGAGTCGATGTCAGAACAGTGCATCGGATTCTAGATAAACTTAATCTAACATTATGATGCAGTAGTTCGTAGGGTATCTCTCTTGATCAGAATCGAAACTTGCCGTCTCATCAAACAGCAACATGGATAAACCCAGCAACACCTTTGCCTCAGATAACCACATTGGTATGAATAATCGTACATGGCACCACTCAAGGGATTCTGTAACCTAGAAGGAACAAGATAAACAGTCGCAAACCCCAACAAACCAAAAAAAATTCAAGGTTTAGCTCATCATGGCCAACCTGTAGCGTTTCGAGCGGGGACTGGTGGGTTTCACATGAAGAGCCAAAATAGTACTCAAAGTACTTGTACTCCAACACTCTATCCTGGTCTATCAAAATCAACATAATAATCACCAGAGATTCGCTTGCTAAAGTGTATGTTGCGTTCGCAGTTCGCTCGTAAAAAAGAAAAATGCATAAATAAGGGTATCTTGCTCTGAAAGCCAAAATAAAAAATGGGGAAAGAGAAGAATGTAAAGATAAAATCGGGTATCCGAAATCCAAAATCATACAACTGAATACCAGTCATCATCGCTATCATTATCGAGGATTTCTTGTTCCTCAAGAGATCTCAGGAGTAACAGCTCTTCCTCTGCCTCTGCCTTACGGCGTTCTGTCTCGAGTTTCTTCATCATTGACTTGTTCATTGTCAGTCTATGGTAGATAGGCGCTTGGACGCTGTACCAGGGGCCGTTCGCTCTGGCTTTCATATGACAAAGGTCCTTGAACGCGGCGTGCCATGTAAACCAGGAATCTGGCGAACACTGGTACGCACATGAAGCCAGCAGGTTCTTCCATTCATAAGCGGACTCCCTCCAGACAATAGCAACAGGATGGTCAATATCAGGGGGCTTAATGGCCATCAAGGACTCAGCGGCAAACGTAACTTTAGCTGCATGGGACAGCTTGTCAGTTACTCTGCGATAGGTTTCAGAGGCCGCCTCAACCTGTTCTCGGAGCTTGTTGATAGCATCCAATAATTTGGAACACCCAGAGTTTCTTTCTTGAATTGCGCGGTCCCAAGTTTTCTTCCAGATTGCTATGAGATCTTCATCAACCTTGGGAATATTAGTCGAAGGGCAGTCATTGTTTAGGCGAGAGTAGATCCTCTCTTTAACCGTTTCAACAACTTCAAACCTCAAGCAGTCGAGGATATTGTCCGACTTCCAGGTAATAGGCTCTCCGTCCTGCTCAGATGCCTTGTCGATTTTATAAGCTGGATTTCGCAGGGTTAATGGGCCCAGGCTTTCACGGTATTTTTGCCTATTTTCCGCCGGATACTCGTACCCGGACTTTCGTATATCTGCAAGGTGGCTAAGCAAACCTGAGAAATGTATTGCAAGAGGGGAACCAATGCCACCCCGATGGTAGCAATACCTCTCATGCTCGTTGGTGCACAAGCCAAGAGGGTTTTGCGACATATTGAAAGTGAATGCGTATTCCATGAAACGGTCGAATGGCATGTCCCCGACACGTCGAGACACCTTCACGAGGCCGTATTCCTCAGGTTCCGGGATTTCTGGCATGGGATAGTTAACGAAGGGTTTAACAATCTCCTGGTCCCAGCAAACCCAAACTTCATCACCATCATAATCACCGCCGGAAAGTAGGGAAGCAAGAGGAACGTCGCCTTTGGTGAAGATAGCCACGTGCTTCAGGTATCTTAGTGCAGGATGAAATACAGCTCGGCACTTCTGTATATCACTAGGCAAATGAGCAGGAGCTCGAGCAACCAGCACATCGATACCATCTAAGTCCGTGGTGCCATCTTCCCAGCTATCCCCAAGATCGAGATGAATCTGGCCTTCTTCAAGCACACCATAGGGATCAGGTATACAATATACGTAGGTCGAGTGTGGGATTTTTATTTTGAGGGCTTCAAGCTTTTGGACAAAGCCACCTAGAGAATTCTCTTTAAATAGTCTTCGTACGAATGCAAGGTTCGAGGGTGAAAACCCGGCATCAAGAAGCCCGTTGAGTTGTGCAGTGTGGTTAGTGGGGAAAGTACTCTCATTCAAAGCCAGGATTTGAGAGGACGCATCTCCTCCATTTTTCCTGACCCAGGCTCGACAGGCTACAGAATCTCCGTTTTGGACGAGTAAGAATTCGCTGTAAAATTTATCTGCTTCGTCCGGGATGAGAGAGAGTATGTACTCCTTGTTGACACCTCTGTCTTGCAGTACCATCAAAAACTGGATATTCAAATGCACCGGTTGGGGAGGCTGGGAGTATGAAGAGACATCAAAAGTCAATTGGTGCTCATCGAACGTCAAACTGGTATCACAAGGGGGAGGCTGCACTTTCAGCTGGGACGCATTGATGACCAGCCAATATCCTCTCTCAGTTTCAAAATGTCGAAGGCCCTTCACATGGATGTCGTGATCATCTTTGGCAACAAGCCATATTCCCTTAGCTCCGGCAATTCTACCTTGGAAAATGGTTGGAACCTTGGATAGACACAGGGAATCTGCAATTGCTTTTCCTAACGAGCGGGACATCATGGCAAATCCGTCGCTCATTTTTTCTTGCCTTGGATCATCATCGTAAATGAATTCCTCCGGCCGAAGAGTAATGGTTGCTGTGGTCCTCGAGAGTCCTAGGCGGATTCTAGTAAACAGTTTGGAGTATTCCTGATGGGTGTTCCTGGCATAGTGAATGTGCCAGTCAACCAGCTGCTCAACCGTCATAGGCGTGTGGTTCTCCGAAGTCTCATCCATCGGCGAAATCCCTGAAGGAGTCCCAAGGAAATCCTCACCGTCAACGGCAAATAGGAATGTTTTACGCCCAGAGCCACTGAAGGAAGTTGTCTTCGACTTAGATTTAAAGTCCTCCAAATAGAATGCACGCCATCTACGGCCAAGGAGATAATGGTACTCATTCGAAAGCCATTTGCCTAAGGCTTTCCCAAAGATCTCTGCATCACGTCCACTTTTAGTTGGATGCTTTGAAGGAAGTAATATCTCTAGGAACCTATCAGCCCCGTATCTTCGAGCGAACCTGTGGCTCTTTTCAAGCTTCAGTGGGTTCAGAACTAGGACCAATCTCTCATCCTTCCACTCAAGCTGGCCACTGAAAACCACCATGGTCCGTTTTTCGGGATCCATGTAGCTTTCGGTTGCTACCCTCCAAACACCCAACTTTGGCTTTTCAATCTTGTTTTTGTATGGCCCACGAGACAAGATTTGGGAAAGAGTATCATAAGATTGGTCTTCAGTAAGTATATCTTCCGAGAGTATGGTCTCAGGCATGATATCACACGCCCGCGCCAAGCGTTCAACTTCATATCGAAGCCGTAGGGGAATATCTTTAAACCATGCAAGCCGTTTGGAGAAAGGGCCTTTGGTCACTAGGTCCGAAAGCATTGGAATGAGCTTTCCTTCATCTAATGGCCTGAGAGTGGGAGAGATGCGCATCACCGGGTATCTTGGCAACCTAAACGTAGCACTTGCAAAGGAAGTCAAGGGCGTGGTAACACGAGAATTTGGCACAGTTGATACAGTCGTTGAGGAAAAGCTTCGACCTGGGCTGGTAGAATCGTTGAAGGAAAGGCCCTTCGAATTCGACAGCCCAGGGCGCATGCTGCGGCTGGGACTTTTCTTCACAATCATCCCATCGTTTATTTTGGACTGCAACGTATCAATTCGAGGAGATGCCGTACACGGCGCAGGCCCTTTCGTGGGTGCGCTGGGGACAATTCCATAATCTCCAAGTTTTAGCTGCTTGCGCTTCTTAGAGGGAGTCTGGATTCTCACCATCAATATCAGTCAAAGCTTCCACAGCAAAATCAAAATCAAATCCATCAAACTTATCAAAATCGGAGAGCGCATAGGTATCAGAACCGTAGCCACCGTCGCAAGCATCGGATGATGAACATGTGTCAAAATCAAAAATGGGGGATGAAGGCGCGGTGGAAAATACCTCAGAATTATTTTTATTCTTCCGTTTAGCTGACCTATTGCCGTTTGTTTCCGGTATGCATTTATCAGGGGTATCGGTGGTTGAAGTGTCCGCGGAACTGGTCGGTCGCGCGGGAGAGGTGCTTTCAGCTAAGTTGTACTTCGTCATCCAAGCAGCATCATATAGTATTTTAGACCAATATTCATAAACCCCGGCTTTTTCTTTCTCAGAACGCAGCCTCAAACGCTCGTCAAGCCCCCGCCGTAGTGCCGTAGATGAGAGCGGGTCAGCAAAATGACTTTGAAAGGATCTCCCAGATATTTGGCGGTTAGGGAATTGTTGTCTATCCCACTTGAATAACTCCATTAGGGGCTCGTGGAGGTGATCCTGCCAGTACAGGTAGATAACGTGGTTGACGCATTTCTGTTCAGCGGGACAACTTTCGGAGGAGCCTTGGGATTGTACCCTTGGTAAATCGAGGTCAAAACCAATGTTTATGTCTTCAATTATCCGCTCAAGATCTTTGCCGGATTTTTTTCGTTGCTTGTTCATTGTGGTATCTGAGGGAGTCCGTTCAGCACATGTAACTAACGAGCTAAGTTGAACATTAGCACCGTCAGGAGAAGGAAGATTATACATCAAATGTCAGGAGGATGCAGATAGGATACAATATATACCTGCCAATGTCCAGCTGAGTTGGAAATTATGACCCCGCCATGCAAGCACTCAGCCGTTGTGATGAGGACGTTGATATCCAAATAGTCAACTATCGCTGCGCAAGACGAAGAGAAGCCTCAAAACAAACGCTCAACGCGACGAACAACTTAAGGCGATGAGTAGCGCAAATATTAATGAAGCGATAGAAGTAGCATTGGCACGTTTTGACAGGTCCGCAAGGCTGTCAGCAGCGTGAACCGTGTCAAGTGTGCGGTGTTGAGGTTGAGAATCAGTCCCCTGTCGCAAGTTTGTTTTGTCGTGGCTGATAAAGAACAGAGAGAGCGGCTGCAGGGGGGAGAGGGGGCGAGCATCGCCAGCAGACACTGAATCACCCAAAGAGTTAGCGAGTCATTGACCAGCCATCTTTCTTTATTTCCTGCACATTCGATGTCTGCATGCATATATACGCCAATCGCAGCGGTGGGAAAATGCGGGATTGAGCCTTTTCTTCTTTTGTTGACGAGAAATCAGAGGGACGTCGTGAGTTGACTTGCTTAGTGTTAGTGTTAGTTAGCCCTGTCGGTCGTGCATAAACGAGTCGGGCCTGAGGAAGCGAAGCGACGAGACCAGACGCTGCCAGAAAAGCTAGTTACAGAGTATATATAGACAAATTTGAGAGAGATATGGCTTTCATTATCTTATATACTCCATACAAATTCACTCAAAAATAGAAGAAAGGCATGAACTGTATTTTATTCATGAGAAGAAACATCAACGCTAGGTCGTAAACATGGTGTCTAGAATAGCCAGGATACGAATGTCCTGTAGAACCAGCCGGCATCACCCTGCTGCTCTCTCCTGAGAGCCTCCTGGGCCAGGAACTCAGCCTCCTCACGATCGATCTCATCCTTTCCACTCCAGAGATCGGCCTCTGCAGCCTTGACGCCGGAGGTCTTGGTGTAGAACTTGTATCCGAAGAGAAGGATGAGATAGATAGGGATACCGAGGTAAGAGGTGATGAAGTTTTTATAGTCGAAGTTACCATAAGTTTTGGGGCTGTGAGCAAAGACGTTGAAACTCTTGGTGAGACCGATGAGGATACAGAAGGCGAGAGCACCATAGGAGCCAGGAACACCCAACGGTGCCTTGAAGGCAAGGGACGTTTCTGAAACGTTCTGGGCGTTGCGAGCACGCACAAAGTAGATGTGTGTTACCAGGATGGAGATCCAGGAGAGAAGACCGAACATGGTAACCATGTTCACAAAGTAGCCGAACACAACCTTGGAGTCGTCCGAGACGTTCAGGTATGCGAGCAAGGCAAACATGGTAGAGAGTGCAAGGGCGTAGATAGGGACACCGCTGCGGTTCGTTCTGGCAAGGATAGCGGGAGCTTTGCCTTCACGAGCCAGACCGTAGATGGTTCGGGTTGCAATGTAGAGATCGGAGTTGGCGGCAGAGAAGACGAAGACTAGGATGCAGGCGTTGAAGATGGATGGAAGAACCTTGATTCCGGCGATCTGGATAGCCACAACGAATGGAGATGCACTGGCGCTGTTGGAAGACTTGTTTGCAAAGAGGAGGTCTGGGTGGTTGTATGGCACAACCATTCCGAGGAAGAGAATGCTGAGACAGTAGAAGAAGAGAATTCGGTAGAAGGTAAGCTTGATAGCACGGGGAATCGTCTTTCGAGGGTTCTGAGCTTCGCCGACAGTTACACCAACAAGCTCAGTTCCGAGATAAGCGAAAGTGGCTTGAACCATAGTTGACCAGAAAGCAAGGAATCGGCCGGATGCGCCGTGGGTAAGGTATGTGTTAAACGCTCCTGGATCCTTCCAGTATCTGAACCCTTTCCTATCATGATCGGGACCGCCTCCGAGGGCAAGGATGAGAGTCAGGAGCATGATTCCAAGGATAATGATGACCTTGAACGAGGAGAGCCAGAACTCGAACTCGCCGAAGAATTTGATGCCGAAGTAGTTGATCGCGACAATGACGATCAGGAAAACAGTGATCCATACTCCTGGGTTCACTTTATCTCGCTTAACCCAGTACTGTATGACCAGTGCTGCAGCAGTTAACTGATTCGGCGTGATGATAATATACTTGCAGTAATAACTATTATCACAACATGTTAGCAAAGATAATGTAAAAAAAAAGAACAAAACTGCATTCATGCAGGTGCAAGTAGTTACTAACCTGTAACCCAGGGCAAAGCCAAGAGCAGGGTCGCAAAATCTAACGGCATATCCAGTAAAACCACTGGCGAGGGGTAGCCATGCGGCCATCTCACCAAGCGCGCTCATAACAATCCAGACGACAAAACCGACAATGAGATAAGAAATAAAAACGGACCCGGGCTGAAGGTTATCACATTAGCGCTTTGCAGTGGAAACTCATGGCTTAACGCGGAAATTCAACTTACACCAGCTTTTGCCAAAGCAGCTCCAGTACCAATAATCAAACCAGTTCCAATTGCACCACCAATAGCTATTAACAGCTGTTAGCGAAATCGTCCAAGCTGCAAGCTGGATCTATCATGGCTTACCAATCATAGTAATGTGCCGGGATTTCAGTCCACGGTGCAAGCTGGTGTTTGGATCGCTCTCATACTGTATCTCGCCGGTCTGATCTGAAAACTCCTCCTTCGTCTGCATCGTCTCACTGAGAGGGCCATCTTTCTGTTCCCAGGTCGCCATCGTGGGCGGTTGGCAAAAGCCGGAGACGTCTGGCCTGGACTGAGGCTATTGAGGCAGTTAGTTTGACACGCCGGACAAGGACTCTCTAGACACTCTATAAATACGGTGCCGCGTGGGAGAGCTTCAACACCGTCAGTCTTGAGGCGGGAGAGGGCAAGGTCGGAGGGAGAATGCAGCAGGCTGCGGCTTGGTGGGCGCAAAGGGTAGTATTTATATCAGCAACCAAAAAACACAACCATAGCCTACTGTGCAAAAACGCGAGGAAAAAGTAAAAAATTTGCAAAAAAGTGGGCAAAGGCCTTAATGACTCCCGTTTAACCATTCTGGGGTTGCAGAGAGGGAGAGGTTCCGACTTAACGCCATCTCCATAGCTGGGTCGAGTACTCCGTCAAGCGTCCCGAAAAAGCGTGTTCACCCCGTATATAGTTTGGGCGTATGTGGTATTAGTACCCTTGGATCCTATTGGTGCGGTGCCGGGAAGCAGCCGGTGGTGACCTGCGTCCTTAGACATGGCGAGTTACTCCGTGATGAGACTCCCGCAAACCGCCCAACCTATCAAATGGGGGCTTCTCTGATGCAAGAGTTCGGGACAGCCATATAATTTATCGCTATTATGCACCAAAAGTATGAAATTTCATGGAGATTGCAGGCTAACGTTAGTTAAGATCCCTGTCGTCCGGGGTTGTAATTTCAGCGGCATGGGGCCCCTGTCTGGAGTCTGGCAGTGACAGCCACTTGGGCGCTGGAAACAAATGCGTCAAGCCGAGATTTGGGGAGTCCTCTCGCTCTCGTTCTCTTGTCATGAATGGAGTAATCCATTGGAGGATATATTTGTTATCCCATCACGCGGCGTACTAGTGTTATCCGTCGCTGGTGAGTGCATTGACGGCGGCCGAATCGAAGGCTTGGTTGCGCCCCCAGGCCCAAATTAACAATAATGGAGGCGGGGGGGGCGACTCCGACTCAGGGTCAAAGGGTGCAAAGCTTGAAGACGGGCGAGCGCGCCTTGCTTAGGTTTCACGGACGGAAGAGAAAAAGGAAAGCTTCCAGAAGTTGTTCGATCAGCTAAACAAGCGTAGGACACAATGTGGGCTTGGTGAATACGAGCCCGACGTTCGTTGTTTCGTTGACGTTGGTCGTTCGAGGCAGAAGAAGAAAAAGTGGCTTTTTCGAGGGCGGGTCATGTGACAGGAGTGTTGACCCCCCCTTGCGGATCTACACAAGCAACGTCAAATCGACATCATCGTCATCACCACCACCACCACTACCAGCATGAAGAGAACGGGAAAGAGAGGGTGCGAAGGATATGCCGAAAGATAAGAGGTGCCGGAAGACAAGCATTACTGGAACCCCCCCGGCGGCTGCCGTCAAGCTCATCTTCCGTGGAGTGAAACAAGAGCCTACGGAGTACGGCCAACTTCCTCCTGTCGGAGAGGATTACCGAAGGCCATTAATCCCAACCTCTCCACCCGATGCTGCTTGCGACTGGTTTTATCTCCTATCCAGGTCCCTGTTGATGTGCAAAGCAAATCGAATCTTACGTTTGGCTAACATAAAATCATCCCTTCTTAGAGCCCTGTATGGAGAAACTGCAACCAGTGACGTCTGGTTGGGAATGCTATAGAGAAGGATTTTTTTTTTTTTTCCCACATAATTCTCCGCATGGATGCAGTATCCGAACCAGTCGGCTAGTGCTGCAAGGTCACGGTATGCCATATCTTACTTACTTGGGAGAGAATGGACATTTTTAGTTGCAGGACTGCAGGCTCTGTTATCATTTCGAATCTCCACCGACAAAATAGCCATTCTAACCCTTGTGGAAGAGGACCGCCTTTTCGTCCTGAACTGTGATGAGTCCGACTGAACGCCGCGAGTTACCGCCATGGAGCCAGGATAGACGATGCTTCTTGACTTGTTATCGTCGGCCCTTGGGAAGTCTCTCCGAAAAGTGCTGTGTCTCCGTCTCCTGACAAGGCCTCTGTTTGCATCCCTACCACCCCAAGTATCGCCTAGATGCTTGGTTGCTTGGGTGCCAGGGGGAAGCACACCTTGTTGTGCTTGGCAATCTCATCGTTTATCAGCGATTGATGGACCATCTTGTTATCAAAGCTGAGAGCGAAGAGCCTGATGAACGCAACGTCGAAGGAGCCACGTTAGACCAGCGAGTGATGCCCGAAACGCTGCGCTTTGTCTCCAGGCTGACATCATGGATCCCTTTGGTGTCAATATAAGGGCGCGAGCTTCCTCCAGTCACAGTAGACTTAGAAGCTCCATCCCATATTCCAGCTATTCCGTACATGACATCGAATGGGTACATGCTAGGTGGCGCGGCGACCAGCATCTTTGCATCACTAAGCATGCACGCTTTCCCACGCTAATTACACTTGTTTGCTTGACAGAAATAACAAATTATATTATTATTATTATTATTACGACTTGCTCTGCCGTGTAGTGCGAGACGCTGCATACATATTACTATTGCCACGGCCCACTGAAAACAGGCTTGTGAGACTGTGGGGTTCAGCCTCGGCCAGCGAAAGAGGGTTGCGTCGCCTTCGTGTTGGCCGCCCGAAATATATATTTATATCAGCACCAAGGCCGCCCAGTCTTATATACGGGAGCACAGATATAAAGTACCAAAGCCTCGCAGAGCTGGTCGCATGCGAAAGCTCCCTGCCCCGCAAGTCAGATATAGGCTGCTGCCTCAACTTTTGCGAGTTGAGATCCCTTCGTATCTCTGTCCGCCTCCTCCACACTTCGCCCCGTGCCAAGCTCATCTCGCTCGCTGACCACCACAGAAGCAATCGCCAAGAGCCGAGCTTAGTTAGTTACGCAGTCTGGCGGCCAAACAAACATGCGCTCCCTCGCCCAGAAGAACCTCCGCATTTCCAGAAAAATGAATAATGCTGGCAAGCTTTGGCGGCCACTTTCGCATAGTGGCCGACAGGGTTACACTCTTGGCCACCCAGGCCCCTTGGGAGTCTGGGGAATTTGAGGGGGGTTGCGCGATTTTGACCGGCTCGAGCCCAGAGTACTGAGCACTCCCACGGCCTATCAGGCAGGGATAGGCAGAAGAGCAGTCGCTTTCACAATAATATGCTAACAATAGCACCCATGATAGCTGTTAGGTTTCTTCGCGTTAACTGTTCCTCAGTGCTGGAAACACCGTTGACGGGATGATCACAGCCATCACGTGTGAAGCTCGCCTCGTGAAAGGTAACCCCAACGAAATTGCAACCTTGACATCCTCCACGCCACAATTTACCCCCTTCCATAGCTCCGTTAGCTTAAGGGGAGCTCTTTTGGTGCTTCCAATTCTGACTAGTTACAGATAATTTACGGAGTACTCCGTACCCCAGAAGCTTCTAGAGATAGTTTTATCTTTCCATCTGGAAGAACACCTTATTCCGCCGAGTACGCAATTTACGCATCGATCGACCGGTCTATGGCGTAGGGCGTAATGCTTAGCATCTACTTCTCTGGTGGTTCCGTTATTTACTCTTAGCAATTGTGTTGGCTCTGGATCGAATGTGGAGGAAATCTCCCGCGGAGCTAGAATTTATTTATATGCCCGATAAATACCCGACTCGTGGAATTGGGAACATACGCCGGATCTATACTTCCTTCGTTATTACATCCCAGCGCCCAGAGAAATAGAGAGTTAACTTGCTAACTAGTCAATGCAGAGTAATTAGCCAAGCTCGTTTAACGAGTGTCTACGGCCTGGCTATGCTTGGCTCACCTGACAGGATTCCTCATCTGTGATGCCTGAAGGAATGGACTTTTCAAGACTTCGTTTCTTGACATCTTGGCCGCCCAGTGAAGCTGGGGTGGAAAGTATTGTGAAAGGAGAGAGAGAGAGGGAATTGAATATATTGGTTTGAATCACGTACTTATTGCTTCATTAACCGGTCCATCCTAAGTAGGTGGTGGTATCATCCATCTATCATCGATATTAATTCCCGATACAATGCTACTTATTAACCCTAAGCACGAGAGAAAAGAGAAAGACAAAGGAGAGTCTTCAAGAGAAAATGGAGAGAGACCAATTATTGCATTTATGGTGTTCCTGGATAAATCGAAACGGGTATCTTTGAGCAGCTCTCACAGCATAGAGAAGGATAGCCAATGAGGTAACAGCGAAAAATATGCGTAGGAAGAGAGTAAAAGTGGAAGCTGCTGGAGTTCGAGGGTGGCGTATATATAATAATATGTCTGCCCGGCCATGATATTTACGGCGTGGCGTGATTCGGATTCTCCGGATATATCTTTTTTTCAGCCATGTCCATTGTGTTGTCCATTCGGTACGCTAGCCGGGGTATCAGAATATGAAAGTGGGAATCCGTCAGCACTGCCTCCTGATGAGCCTTTGGCAAACCCCTCGCGAGCCAGCATAGTGTTCATAACCGCGCAGTTGTACGCTGCTTCGCCTGGCGGTATCACAACAAGAATGTACGTATTGTCTGTGAACAACCCGAGGAACACGTTAAATTGTGGGGTCTTTGTGTGCATGACCAGGAAACTTGCTGACGCAGGGGTTGTATGCGTATTCCTAGCAGCACAGTGTTTGAATGCCTTCATGATGTTTGATAGCCGCTCGTGACGGTCGTAGATAGGGTTTAACTTGCCCACCTCAGACGTGACAGAGGTGATGGTCAGAAAGGTCGATCTTTCAAACAGAACCACCTCTTCAGCATCGATTTTTGCTGCAAATGCATGCAAAAACCTTTCTATCACGGAGAGGTTTGGGATAAGTTTATGTACGATCCCAGCCCAAGCTTTGTACAGCGACTGGTCCCAAATACTGCTGCCAAAGGTATCAATGGAAAATGAGCCAGATCGGGCGCGAATCAAGGCTGATCGTTCCTCACATATCCGCCTTCGGTGTTCGGCCTGGATTAAATCGAGCTTATGTATGAGACAGAAGACATAGGCGTTCGGACTGAATTCTTGGAGGGCACCGATGATAGCGCTGTAGGTGTCGAGGTCTCGCTCGACTTCACGGGATTCGATATCAAAAACATATACCAGCACGGCGACATCGGAGAATATATTTTCTCTCTGGGATGCGAGATACGTTTCCATGAATGCGTCTTGTCTAGGAGGTCGGGCATATGTCAGCAGCTAACCACGGTCTGTCGGGAGGGGGGATGCCGCAACGTAACCTACCCTCCGCAATCCCATAGATTCAAGGTTAGGTTACCGATAAACTTGACATGGCTATGTTCAACGTCAATTGTAGCGCCCAGCCGCCGCACATCCTTTGCGACATAGTTGCTAAATATTATCGATCGCATAGAGGACTTCCCCGAGCCGCTTTTGCCCATGAGCAGGACCTTCCGCTTCTTCTTTTTCATATCCATTGCTGTAGCGAGTATCGAAACTTCGACAAGTGAGTCGTGTCAAGTGATAGATGCTGTATAAAGACGAACGAGCTAGGCACTGGTGGAACTACTCGTCAGTGGGAAAAGATCTGGGGTTCTGGGGAACGAAGGATGGCATTTTGTGTGAGGAAACTCGCAAACTGACGTAGTGACGCATGGAAGGTTTGGCATTGCCTGGTTGGGATTAGCGCGTCAGCCACTCTGCTAACACAACAAGCCAAGTTGTCTACAACCTATTTTACAGATAGACAACAACCCGTTGGTGGGCTTCTGCTTTATTATCCCCTTCCTATATATTGCAATATACGAGTTCCCAGTTTACCAGAGATATGCTTGCATTAACCTCCTCTATCGTTGATCTGATTAATTGAATAACTAAAATCCTGGAGCGGGATCCCCTATTTCTCTTCCTGAAAAGGCTATCCAGTTAATTGTCATATGTTTGAAATGAATTTAGGGGATGTCGAAAGGTGAAAGGCTGCCGATGAACCATTCGCATCGTCTGGAAGATCAAAAATCTAGCAATGACCAGCTTTGATAACAACGTTCCAGTTGTCGCTGTCAAACTCCTGACCTCTAAGCGAAGAAACCTCGGGATTCGTAACACACACATTTACAATATCCTGAGCATATTCTGCGATCTGCTTGCAAGGAATAGAGACCGAATGCGTGTTCTACCACGCATAAATTCAGTAAGTGTTGATAGTAAGCCGGGATTATACAACTTACATCGTTACAAAGGTAGATGCCTGCCTTCCAGGAGCAGCTCACACGGGTACATGTCCGTGGCGGGGCTTTACATTTTCCTTTGAGCCCTTTAAGATATTTAATGCCATCTCTGATTGTTCTGAGTGTAGCACCGTCGCCCTGTGGGTGACAGTTAAGCGAGACCTGGCTTTTCTCCCTCGTTAACAACCATCCACAGCTAATTTACCAAAAGTTTGAATGCCTTGGGTCAATATAAACTACCTTAGAACGGGTCTGGAGCTTATTTTTAGGGCCATCCTTTGGGAGGTCCTCTGGCTTTAGTATTGACCCGGTGAGATCTTTGACCTGGGAGTAGATCTCCTGGACAGTGCCTTCAAGGGTCACGTCCTTCCCATTTACCTCAACAGGGCCAATATATGTCAGCGGCACAATTGGGTAAGGAAGAGTGTCGGCGAGCGGGCTTGCATAGACCTGTTGTCATGTTAGGCGTACTTTAGCTCTCAACTGGTTACCCGGTCGCGGAACTAATAAAATACCTTGGTGGTGCCGATGCCGAAAGCCACAGCGGTAGCGAAAATCGACGCAGTATTAAATTTCATTTTGCCTGTCAATAACAAGTGATGCCAATACAAGCCCAAGAAATAGCCAATAAACCTCAAGGCGCAAGTAATTAGTCAACAAGGAAGAGAGAAAGAGAAGTTGAGGAGGGTGGATTGAGTGGGTGGCCTTTATAGCTTTTCCATCACGCTCTGCAAGTGACTACCCGGATGCAGAACACTGTCGTTCCACAGCCATTCTTGGTCACTCAGACGTCGCGACACCGTCGACATTCACGACTCAGCTGCCTCTCGTTGCTGTACCTGAATTTCCGTTTCTTGAGCCGCTAAGGTGGGGCGTGCAGGCGCCCAGCGCCGGAAGAGGACTAGTTCCCGAACGCGGCAGCCGCGCCGTGCGCCAAGCTGAGTTTGTAAGCGCGACCTTCTTTGTCGCTTCGCTTGCGATGACAATATTAAGGGTAACAGCTTCGCGCCATTCGCAGATTCAAGAGGCAGAAACGTAGATTATACGTTATTATATCCTTTTTCTTTCACTCAATATCCCCTAGAAAGGGGCAGGCCAGCGTGGCTGGAATGGCCAAAGCTATTCAAACCTATGTACGAAGTACTGACACGTTTAATGGAAAGAATGTTGCAGGGAAGAAATCCCATGGGGAGTAGATTCTGCCCTATTCTTGTCTAGCTGCCATATCGTATTCAATTGCATAGCTTTGAGGAAGTATGTACAGCGCTTCATAGAATGTATGGGTCTCATATCCCTGGATCTCCGCCATTGACATATTCCCTGCAAGGTTGGAGGAGTATTGGGCAATAAAGTGGGTTCATGATATGCTTTCTGCCCAGAATACGTACATTCGGATATCATTACCCGATATACTCCGTCTTAAAGTATCAGATGAACGCCTTTGTTGTTGGGTTTAATATGCGAGGAATAGAGACCTCATGATAACTTGATGTCCCCTTCTAGCGACCGAGGGAATATGTAGATTGAGAACACATAAAGGCCAAAGACGGTCCACATGTTATCTGCAACCAATAGAGAAACTTGTGCCTCTCCTCTATGCTTGTTTCTCTCCGCAGAACTATACATATAACGTTCCTCTAGCATGCCAGTGGTAGTAGTCAGCCGAGGTATAAACCCGGACTTCTTGTCTGCTGCAGGCCATAAAGAGCACGGGCGAGACTAAGGTAGTATCGGTAGACATTCATGATCTCATAATCAAGCTTTTGCCCCAGTATTATAGAAGGGTATAAAACAAGCCCAAGTAAGTAACCTGACAGAATCGCTTGACAAAAGGCGGAAGCAATCTCCAACACGAGGGCGCGAAAAATGCACGTACTCGGAATAGTCGCATTAGCGACGTGATATCGAAGCCGCCACACTTCTTTTTGGCGGGATTACTTCCATGGGGAGCCCGATCGCCCGAGTCCTCTGGGTAATAGCATTGCCGTCTAATACCGACATTCCGTCATAGCATATATGAGAAAGGAGGAATGGATAGGACAGATGGTTAGTGGTACCATGAGTAAGTAAGTTCATACGTGCGATATTTACTCTACCGGAATCTACCCTTAAATATCAACTTCCAAGGTTGCGGCTTTCAAGTAATATCATTCAAGAGGGCTGTGCTCTGTGGCGGCCTGTTGATTAGTGCACAGGGTGACAATGTAACTGGTTAATATATTCGCATAACCCAGGGCTGAGGAGGGGGTGATCCCTTGGGCCAGAGGCTGTCTGTTGAGAAAAACAAAAGCACTAGTAGTAGATAGTTAGTAGCACAGACGAAGATCCGGCTGTGGTAATTAGCTGAGAGCGGCTGCTGCCCGCTGTCATCTGGCACCAGTACCATGACTGCTTTAACCAGAAACCCGTGGCAGACACACAGAATTAAAGTTGATAGTCGCCGTTTGGAATCGTGACGTTGGCGTAGGGTGCTGCAGCCTGGTGCAGCTAGTTATATGTACGCTCTCTCGTGTGCGGGTAAGCTAGTCGTGGCCTGCATCAGCCAGGGATTGACTTGAACGAGCCAAAAAGGATTGCTTGCGTATAGTAGTAGCATATCCTGGATGATGAGAGTACCTCTTCTAGGCGTGGAAGAGAGCTGGAAAGGAAAAAGGGAAAAAAAAAAAAAAAGAAAAGAAAAAAAAAGCCTGTAATCCCGATTCACTGCCCGGCGGGGAGAAAAAAACATCAAGAATATCGTCCTTGCCCGCGTATATTATCCGTATGTATGCATGGTCCCCGTGCATCGTCCCCTTGGCCCGGGAAGCTGCAGTGGTCGAGTAGCCTTTTGTTTGTCGCCTGGATGCGAGGAGCTCGAGGGCACAGGACGGCCAACAAACAGGCTGTCCCGCTTGGCGACGGGCAAGATAGAAGGGCGTAAGTACTCTGTGATAGCCATCGACCGGGGTGTAATAATCGGTGTCTCTTTTCATCGCACACACGCCATCTCGAGTAGCTGCATCTGTGTCTGTAGGCTCCCACCGGCGTCCGCGTGAAGCCCATTCGTAAGCCCTGGAGCAGGCTGATTTGTCACTGACTGCAGCGAGCGTCCCTTTCGAGTCAGCCTGGTGTATACTCGTATGGACATCGCATCCTATCGACTGGCCAGTTGGTTGGATGCTGCGTGGTTCGTCTGCTAGTTAACCCGTTAGTTAGTTAGCTGGGGTCCAAGTCGAAGACTGATGGCCGCAGGAGAAGGGAGGAAGAAGCTCTCACCACCCGCCACGCCAGCGCTCGCCGCCAGCACTGAAGAAGGACTGCATCTCGCAGCCTGTAGCTCGTAGACGCCCTCGCCCTCGACCGTCCCTCGAACAGTCCAGCGAGACCTCGCCGGCGCTGCTGCTTGCTCGCGACCAAAACGGCCGTCTCACGCTTCGTCTTTCTTCTTAACTAAGCCCAAGACTGGAGAAGAAGCAAAAAAAGCCTCCACCCGAAAAGAGAGAGCGAAGAGAGAGAGAGAGAGAAGAAAAAAAAAGCCGCCCACCTGTTTTCGTTTTCGTCCTTCGTCCTTCTTCTCCTGCAGCCAAACAACCGACATCTCTCACCCTCACTCTCTCACTCTCTCTCTCACTCACTCACTCTCTCTCTTCTCCCTCGCCTCGTAAAGAAGAAGAAGAAGAAGACGAAGAAGACGAAGAATCAGAAGACGACGCAGACACTCTTCTTCGTCTCTCCCTTTTCTTCTTTTCTCCCTCTCTTCTCTCCGTCCTTCCGTCTCTCCGTCTCCCCGTCAAGTCCCCTTCGATTCTATCCTTAACCACGCTCTCTTTTTCCGCTGCCAGGATCTTCTCTGTTTTGGTTATATTATTCTTTTTCTTGCTATTAACTGGGGGGGTTTTGCATCGTCGGGGGTTCCTTTTTTTCTCTTTTCTAATTCACTGTTTTACTGCTGCTGCTGGCTTCGTTTCTTTGGCCGCTTGGTTGCTGGGAACTCGCCCATCCATCTACAAACAACGCACTCGGGATTGAAGAATAAACGGCCTGCTCCCTCCATCAGTGCTGAGCTCGCTGCATCTGCCTCGCCCTAATCCACCGTAATCGCCTCCCGTCGCCGTCGTCGCCGTCGATCAGCCCGGACAAGCATCGAATATGGCGTCCATCCAGTCTCCCACCCCAAAACTCGACCGATACATCATCATCCACGTCGCTACAACCTGTGATGAACATGGCGTCTACGTTACAAAGGACTCTGCCGAAGTCATTGAGCTTGGATGGATACTCCTGGACACCAAGAACTGTGAAGAGGTAGGCCGCCGTGGCTTCACCCAGCCCGTCTCAGAGTGGCCAGCTTGCTGACCACGTATATCAATTACCTCCAGATCCATCGTGAGAGTGTCCTGGTGAAGCCAGTCAACACTCCCATTACGCCTCTTTGCAGTACGTCTTCTCCAATTCCTTTTTAATTTTCTTATTTATATATAT
>NW_003315187.1:0-39596 GCF_000151505.1 Trichophyton verrucosum HKI 0517 | reverse complement strand
GAGAGAGAGAGAGAGGCTGTTACTATGTACTGCTGTCTGCTATGCTGCCTCTTCTATGATGGCCCGTCCTGCCTCCTCCGTCTACTCGCGCGACTTGCAGCATCTTCGACTGCCTTCCTTTCTCACCAACACTTCTACTGCTAACAACACTGCTAATAACACTTCTAATAACACCGGTAATAATAACAGTAATAATGACTCGACAGTGACCTCCATCTCGGGCCTGCTCAGGAACGCCGAAGACCAGCCACACTCAGACACCAGGCAGACAGTAACCATCGCCAACAAGAACAAGGAGAAGAAGGAGAACAAGAAGAACAATAAAAAGAATAAAACGGTAGACCTGCTCAACGCCCTGATAGCCGTCCTGACGCTGGCCCTGCTCGTCCTGCTCGTCCTCAGCTGCGTCGTGGCTCTCGGTGGATTCAACCATCACTCGCCCTCTTCTTCTTCTACAGACACACAAACAGCTTCGTCAGGCATCAGGATCTCGCCTGGCGTGCCGGATGAGCCGTCGTCGACAGACACTACGCCGGTACCCACGTCACTGCCAACACCTACTACTACAGCTACAGCTACAGCTACAACATCCACCGGACAGGAGAGAGAGAAGCTCTCGGCCCTGATTCCCTTTCTCACCTTTGCTGCCGGCAAGACGATGACTCCCGATGGCCCAGACGCCGCTCAGACAGCAGGCTCATAGATACAACTGCTGTGTTTTGTTTTGCGTACCCCATGGGGTTCGTGTTGGGCTGGGACTATCAATGGGGACCGAAGGATGGGCTGGGCAGGGCAGGGCATGGGGATGGGGATGGGGCTGGGGACAAGGCTGGCTGGTAACGACTCCTAGTAACTACTCCCTGCATGTGGATTAGGATTAATTAATTATTGGGATCAGAATTTTTATCCGGTTTGCCCCTTACATGGAACTGGTGACTGGTCGAGTGGAAAAAGAAAAGAGTGGAAGAAAAAAGTGAAAAGTGAAAAGTTTGATGGGCGTCGGGTCGCACAGGGCTGAGCCGGCCACTTGTATTACTTTTGATATACTGACTTTTTGATATTTTTGACTTGATGATGATGTATTACTTGATCTGTATTTGGATTGGGGTTGGGTCAGGGGGTGGCACCGAGGCTGGTCAGTCGATGAGGTCAGACTTATACCTAGGTTACTTTATTTAGAGATCATACTTTAGAGACCATACTTTAGATGCCCGAGTCGAGTGAAGTAAAAATCTAACATTAACGCCTATGTATGATGCTGGACTGACTCTGTAGACTGGCTTGCTTTTTACGTTTTATCCTTCTTCTTTTTTTTCTTTGTAATAACTTCTACTCCTCGTCAACTCGCACCTCTACCACAGCTGGGCAGTCGTCAAAGTCATTCGGCATGGCAGGGCTGCTGCCGTGACCAAGACCGTGACCAAGACCATGTCCATGACCATGTGCGTGTTCCTCGTCTAGGACACTGGAGAATACCATGCCCGTCTCGTCGGCGTCGGCATCCCCCTCCGCGTCCAGCTCAAACGACCGGTCCAGCTCGCTCAGGTCACCTTCCCCCCTCTCCGCCTGCGTGCTAGCCACATCGTCCCCCTCGCCATCGTCCGCATAGCTGGACCCCGGCGGAGGGAAGACACGCGGTATCTCGTCCTCGCCGTAGCCGTGGTTGGCCAGTCGGTCGTACGACCAGCTCGGCTGCTGTGCGTACATCGCGCTCCCGGCGTGGAACCGCACACTACTGAACCCTTCGTCCCCTTCCTCCTCTTCGTCTTCATCATCAGGCCCGGCTTCACCCACTTCTCCACTGCCTTCAACGTCCACCTCCTCCTCTTCATCTATTGGCAAACCACCATCTCCCGACTGGCGAGTTGCTGCGGCTCCGTGTAAAGCGCCCGACGACCCATTGCGGGAGAGCCCACCGAGGCGCTTGCCTTCCCCCGATCCACTGCCGCCGCCACCACTGCCGCCGCCGGTTCCACTGGTTCCGTTGCCTGAGCCGCTCTCGCTGCCGGAGTCGTCGCTGGCCCGGTCGTGCGCTTGCTCCGTCAGCCGCGCCAAAAAGGAGCCGCCCAGCGGGACGTCCGAGCGCCGGCGGTAAAAGAGCAAATAAGCGGCGCTTGTCACGACGCTGCTCGGATCGCGCTTCATGGTCACGTGGGAGTCTATTAACCGTCAGCATCAAAAAGTACATCCAGCAGATACAAAAGTAGCAAAGCAGATAAAGACTCACCGTTGAATTCGTACCACAGGCCGTCGACAAAGTTCCGGGCATAGGCAGTGTAGTGGCCGCCGCCCAGGCCGCCGTAGTGGTTGTCCACCGCAATCAGGTCGTACACCATGCTCTCCCCTTCCTCCACCATCTGCACCCGTCCGCTCATGTCCAGCTCCAGCGGGAAGTCCACCACTGCGTCAATCTTGTCGCGGAAGATCCGGTTGGCGCTGAACCGCTTCAGATGCATCACCAGAATGTCCGGCGCCTTCCACAGCTCAAACTTCTTGCTCGCCCGCCGGTGCTCCTTGCACCGCGGACAGTACCACGCATCGTTCTCCGACAGGATCTCCTCCCGCCCAAATTCGTCCAGGCACTCGTCCAGCGTGATCCCGCGCCTCTTCTTGCGCGACCGCAGCTGCCGCTTGCTCGTCACCTCCGGGTCGACCACATCCGACACGTTCGTCCACGTCGGTCGTCCGCGCAGCCCACCATCCCCTCCTTCATCGTTGTCGCCGTACAGCTCGTCCTCGTCGCCAAATACCCCGTCGTACGTCTCCTCGTTCCAGTCGAGCACAATCACGTCGCCCGGCTTGACGTACGGTAGCCGTCGCTGCACTGGCTTCTTGGCCGCCTTTTGCTTGCTGCTGCTGCTGCGTGCCTTGCCGGACCGCAGCAGGCTCGTTGCACCTGCCATCCGGTCAGAGTCCGTCTCAGATCCGCTATCGTCCTTGGTCTCCGCAGAGCTCGAGTTGGTCGACATCTCGTCGTCTGCTGCAACCGCTGCCCGTGTCCGCATCACGTTCACGGGTTGTGCAGGCCCGCTTAGCTCGTCGTCGCTGCTGGCCACGCTCTCCACGTCTGCCCGTCGTCCAAACACCATCTTACTTGCTCCACCGCCACCGCCGTTGTTGCTGCTGCTGCCGCTGCTACTGCTGCTCTTCCCGTCGGGCACGCGGGACAGCATCAAGGGGTACTCGCGGGCCTCGTTGATGATCGAGAAGCCAGTCGGCTCGCTGTCGTTCGTGGCAATGTACCGCACATCAAACAAATTGCGGAGCATCGGCGGGATGAAGCTTCCGGGCCTTAGAACGGGTGCAAGCTCTTCATCATCTGCTCCTTTGTTGTCACTGTTGTCGTTGTCGTTGTAATTGTTGTTGCATCTTGCTGCAGTAGCCTCGTCGTGATCGGCATCTCGCATCGACACATCCACCAGCCCATCTTCTCCCTCCACGGAACTGGCCTTGATCGTCTGCCCGTATGCCTGCGTGTCGTCTTCGTTCATCACAACAGTGTCAGAGTCTTCCCCGGCCTGCTGCTGCGCCCTCGTCACGCCCAGCCCATCATCTTCTCGCAGGATGTCACGCGTCGTCAGGTTGGCCACCCGTGCGAGGATCTGTCGCAGCACCGCATCGTAGTCATACGCTTCCTCACGTGAAATCACAACGTACATCGGAACGCCAAATAATCCCCGCTGCAGCTGGCCGTACCCGCGCCGCACCCGGCCGCGATTGTAAATTGGTACCAGCATCCGGTCTGCCTTGGGCGAGTTGAACCCGACTGCAGGCTCCTCGGACGAGAAGCGGAAGCGCCGTGGCTTCTCCGGGTTGTAGCTTGTCGGCACACTCTCAAGTTCGTACATGGCAATAGTGTCCCCTTCGCTGATCTGGTGGTCAGCTATGCTCTGGCTGTGGTCAAACAGCTTGTAGAACTTGTGCTTGTAGATCTCGGCCATCACCAGCCTGTCAGCGTTCACGTTCATCTTCTTTGCAATGAACTGCTTTACCGCCTTGATGCCCGAGTTCTTGTCAATGTCCACGTCGATGTTCACCGGTGGTTTGTGCAGCGGGAAGAACATGATCTTGTGGCTCCAGCTGTTCTCAATCGGAATCTGCAGCGTCAGGTTGTTGAACGGGTCGAAGATGATGCTGACCTTGTCGCACTCTGGACACACCACAGTGGACTTGTACATCCCCGAAAACAGATCAGTAATCACACTGTCGTTCCTGGCCTTGTAGATCTCCCAACAGCGGTCCGCAAAGCGCTGGAGCGCCACTTTATCATGGACCATCTCGTCGGTGGAATCGGGCTTCTCAATGTATGGCTTCTTTTGGATACGGTTCAAATCCTCCTGCAGCCCGTCCAGGAGGAAAAGCAGGAATTCCTGGGAGTCCTGCTGTCCATAGCCAGAGAACGAAGGGCCGTATCTGCCAATGGTAACCTTGAAGTTCCGGGGAGCAAACGAAGCCGAGCCCTGTACATCAAATATCTGATGCAGCAGATTTGCATACGCCTTGGCAACATCCCCGTTGTGAGACAAGGGGTTGTTCGGGTTCAGGTCCTTCTTATACTCGCCCACTACATCTAGTTAGCAGGGAACATTGCAGGGGGTTTTCTTTTGTTATCTTTTTTATGTTAAGTAAACCTACTCAAAAAGTAATGAGACAGCTCCTCGACACTGCGGACACACTGAAGCGCCGAGTTCATGTAGCATGTATTGCCCAGGTTGCTTAGTCCGGTCACTCCTCGAGCTTTGCCGTCCTTGCGCCGTCGTCCTCGGGTGACGATTGAAGGAGCAGGCGATGTCCGTCCGCTGCCCGAGGAGCTTTTGTTCTTCAGCCTGTTTTGGACATTGGCTTTTGTGCCAGCTCCGACGGTCAGGTTGGTGCTCGACTTGGTTGTTTCGGACAGCCATTCTCCGCCTGCTGGACCGCCAACTTGCTCCTCCAGGACGATAACGTTGTCGCTTCCTAGACCGATAACATGAATAGACGCTCTGCCGTTGTACTTTGTATTTGCAGTATGGTCTTGGACATCCACAAGCTCTCGCTGGGATCCCTCGGTCAGACCTACGAACGCTTCCAGGCCCAGGGAGATGGAGGTGGGAATCTTTGTCGAGACGGTAGTTCCCGGTGCTGGGGACGCACTTCTTGACGCAGCCGGAGTTACGTTGGCGGAACTACCGAGTCCTTCTAGGATTCTCCAGACCCGAGTCTTGGTTGACATGTTGATGGATGCCAGGGTCTTTGCGGTCTTGAGCCATTGCTGGAAAGGGGTATGTCTGCTGGCCAAGAATCTGACGGGAGGTTTGGACTTCTCTGCCTCGGAGGGGTTTGGAGACAGTTTCAAGATGGAGAAAATGGGAGGATTGAGCTCGTACTGGATGTGCTCCATGTCTCCCTCGGTGTTGGTGTTGTGTGCGTATCGAACGATGGCGGGGGACTGGTTCGATAGACCGTACCATTTCATCACCAGGTTCCAGGCTTCCTCTGGCAAGATCTCGTAGTCCTCGCCCATCTGCAGGCCCGGACGCATGGGGACGAATGGCTCGCCCGCTTCATCGTTGAAGATGGTGTCCGGATCAGTAACGAGGACAAGGTCTGAGTTGTCAACGGGTCCGATTTCCCCCTCGGCAGCCAACTTGTCCGCTTTATCCGGCCGTGGATGGGTAGAGCTTCTGGAGAGAACCCTCTTCAGCCAGGTAGCAGAAACAATGTAGCCCTTTTGCTTGTCGGTGGGGCTCTGCTGCATCAACTGCATGACCTGGGCGACTTGCTCGTCGATAGAGGGGTTATCGTCGTGGGAAGCATGGGTTTGCCCGCTGCTGGATGACGGGGTGTAGATGGTTGGATCAGTTCCAGAGCTGCTGGTTTCGGAAGCGTGCTTTCGGCTTCCCTTGGATGGCTCGGACTCAGTCTCCTTTCCAACCATGTCAACGGAGGCATCACGCTGGTGCCGATTCAGACGCTCGGTCTGCTTCTTGCTTCCTGCTGCCTTGTTGCTGCTCTTTTCGGCCTCTTCCTGAGAACCTAACGAAGGGGAATCAGTCTGCATCACGGTATCGTGTTCGTCACAGCCCATCTCGGCAGCCGGCCTCTTGATGGCCGGTGGAGCAGTGTGAGAGTTGCCGTTGTCTAGAGAACCACCAACACCGCTGCTGTTGCTGTCTACCATGGAAACATCCTCCTTCGGGGGATCACTGGCGGCAGCGGCGGACTGGCCGGCCGCTCGGTTGTTGTTATTAGACGATGACATGGGCCAACAGGTGGTGTCTTGGGTCGACTCGCCGTCCGTAACGGTCGGAGAGCTCGTTGCCGTGGTCGATCTCCAGTCTTCGGTGGACGACTGTTCGTTTGCGCTTCCGTGCGAGGAGTCTACCTGCAGGGACCGGGCGGGCGACAGTCTCGGCGAGGAGGGCGAGGACGGCTCGGTGAAGAAGCCACGCTGCGGCAGTGCAGACAGGGCAGACGTAGACGAAGACTGGCCGTACCGTTTTCCTATCTTTGGTTTCCGGGGAGGGGAGGTTTTGAGGAAGTATAAGCCCTTGTTGCCTCCAGCTTTGCGAAGCTCTGCGGCAACCTTGCGTCGCTTTGATGAAGGCGTGGTGAAGGTGAGCTGCCCACTAACCAGTGGCAGCTCTGGAATCGGTGAAGTATTTTTTTGTTTCTTTTCTTCTTTCCCTTGTGTGTCTGGGTTTCACATCCGAGTGCAGACCGAGCAGCGCCTTTTGCCTGGCGGGTGGTCACCTAGCAGTTACATAACGCATATATCAGCGGATGCAGGGGGCGAAAAGAGAGGCCCGTCTCCGGCAGAGAGGGCAGCTGGAGGGCTGGGGAGCGTCCTTACAGTCTTGAGCGTCGGGTCTGAGATGGCAGACGGCCCTGCTGAGCGAGCGAATGCCCTCTGCTTCTCGATGCTCGAGGTCTCTGGCGGGTGTGGCGACGGTGCCTGTAGTTAACTGTACTATAACTACAGCGGCTCGTCGGCGGACGCTGGAACAGGCCGCAACCAGCAGGACAGGCGCGAAAAAGGAGAAAAGACAGGCGGGGCGGGGGACACGGCGGCGGGCTCGACGCAGCGCTCTCTCGCTCTCTCGCGTCCTTCAGGCTGAGGTTTCGCTTCTCTTCGTCTTCGTCGGCTTCGATGTTTTCTGGTGCTTTTTTCGACCTCGAAGTCGCTGGAGTTTGCGTTTTTTCGCGCCTGGTCACGTGGTGTAGTTTATTCAGACGAAGACGACGAGATGAGAGAAGATGAAGAGATGAAGAGATGAAGAGGCGAAGAGACGAAGATGAAGAGGAAGATAGGTCGATATCAAGATGGAGTAGAAGAGTAGAAGACGTAGAGAACGGGGTGGATGGAGGAGAGATGGTTGCAGAGACCTGCCAGCAGTAGGGACTCTGGCCTGTGGAGTGCGGTATCCTGGTATCTATAGACAGACATCGAGTATCGGCTTGATAGAGGCCGTGTTGTAAGCCGTTAGTTCAGATAGAGACGGTTATGCTCCGTAGACGCAGGATAATCATCAATAGGCGGACTGGACATGGACTATTTGGTGTGTTGGTGCTGCCTCTTATACATGAATAGACAGCGTGATAAATGAATAGCAGTACTCCTGGAGCTCGCCATAGTGGAGGATTAGTTAAATGTTGCTATCTATCTCCCATATACGGATACAAAGAATATGTCTTCGTGACTGGGATGGCGTTGGTTATAAGTGTGGCCGCTCCCGGGCAAGGACGATATTGAGTGACCCCCTATTCTAGTATTGGCTTGAAAGTTGAAGCTGTCAGGAGGTTCGACCACTAGGAGCAGCATAGACACAAAACTTTGATGGGAATAAGTATACAGTAACCGATGTTCAATGTCCTATCATTATTATAGCCCTGTCCTCTCCGTACGCTAAAGATGAAGGATAACATGCATGCATGGCTTTGTTCTGTGTCTGCTAACTTAAACGCGCTACCGGACAGCAATCTTGTCGACTTCGTCCCGAGCCTCTGTCCATGTCTCGAGACTCTTGCGTGCCCAGTCAAGATGGCACCGTGCATAGGCAACCTGCAGGGGGTCAGCATCACCCAAAAAAAGAGGACATATAAAATAATGGCTGCCCAGTACATACCATGTAGCTGCGGAGATCGTCTTCCTTCTCCTTTTGAAAGCGTTTGAGATCACGCAGGACACCACTGCTGGCGTCCTTGACGTCTTGCTCGGATACCTTTAGAGCTTGCTCGAGCTAGACAAAGTGTGAGAAACAAAGGAACCTGGCCGAGGGTGTTGATCTCTTTAAACGTACCTGTGTTAGACTTTCCTTTGTCTTGCCGATTTGATCTCGACGTGTCCGCTCGGGATCAACGTCTGCAAAGCCATGGATGGCATGGCTGATACGTCCGAATATCTTGTTGGTCACAAAGTTGCCACTCGAGGACTTGCGGTGGCCGCTGGGTGTTGAGTCTACGGGCCGGTGGGGGAGACCCTGTGAGGCTGACGGTCTATGAACTGGCTCACCGTGAGTCGGCGGGAAGTCGGAGTCAATAGAAGCAGTGTCCTCTGCATTGGCTGGGGGAGACTCTGGTGCTGGCTCGGGGTTGCTGCCCGACGAGGCCTCCGAGAGTGACCGGCCCGGTCGTGTCTTGGGAGACGAACCACTGCTGCTCTTGTTTAGGTATTCCTCGATACGCTGTGCTTCTATCTCACTTCGCTCAAGGGAGTCAAGTAGCGCGCTCTTCTTGTTCAGCTCGTCTCGTGTCATCTCCTGCTGAATCCGCTTCAAGATCCGGTACCGAAGGACGCCTCTAACAACACCTGCAAACTGGGCACTCTCCCGCATCGGCTCTGAGAAAGTAGCCCCCAGGGTGGAAGAAAGCTCCTCCGTCTCAATGTACGAGTTGTCTGCGGCTTGGCCGACTCTCTCGATGGCTGCAGCAACCGTTGGCGACTGCTCTGAAAGGGCAAATCCGTTGTATCTGGCACCAAGTTCCATGAGGTCTGATGAGAGAGCAGTCAGATGTGTAAGCGTCCGTCTGTTCACTTTCTCAACGCTTCCCTGCAGCAGCAGTTCTAGCTCCCTGGTGGAAGCTTCGAAGTTTACAAAGTATGGATCTAGCTCATGTTCGCTGAGTGTCTTGGAGGTCGGCGGGAATCTATTCATGAATGATGGGGCCCCGGCCGAGGAGGCGGGAATATCTGAGGCTGTGGGCTTCAGTTTTGCTGAAGACGACGGGACAGGAAGCCAGTTATGAGCTGGTGTCGGATTAGCCGGATCTAGCGGAGGAGCTTTGAGGTTGTTCTTAGGAACTGAAGCAGCCGGGTGTGAGTTCAGTACCTCACCCTATAGGACAAGTCGTCAGCACAATCAATAACCAGAAGCACATGTACCAGCTAGATACCCACCCAGCTAGCATTGGGGTCCAGGAACCTCCACCAGACGCCATCTTCGCGGATTTCATTCATTCTCCGGCATCGGTTCAGAAACACCGCCAGCATCCGTTTCCGTAGTTCAATAATCGCCGTATCTTCCTTGGCCTTGGTAGGTTTGGCTGCATAATCTGCCATGGTGTGCTTCTCTGGGATGGGGGGGATGATAAGAGTAGGATGAAGGTTGACCAGCGCCGTGCGAAGGGAGCTGAACTCGGAATATCGGCGTCTCACCTCGAGGTCCTAACCCGGCTATTAGCTGGAAATGTATATACTGTAAACGATATATATCAAATGTCAGGTGCGCACCCCGGTTCTGATGGTATATACTATAAAACTGCCGCCGGTCTCGCTGTTTTTCCCAGCATCAGTAATGAGAATAGGCAATTCCGGATTCTCATATAGAATCTGCTCTATCCTGCTATCGTATATCCCCTTCTTGCGCTGGTATGGCTGCTGTTGGCCACCGTACTCGTTCTGGTCCTCATCGTCGTCTAGATCGGGTGTGTCTGTCCGTGTCACAAAGTCCGGCGGGTCTCGGGTAGAAGACCTTGACGAGGCCGGGGATGCTGGACGCTCTTGATACGCAGCTATTGCAAGAGCCAAAGGCCGTCAGTAAGCTTGCTTCCGTACAGTTGCTAAGGCGAGGTCTGTCTTACGAGGAGCCATTGCGGCGGGGTGAAAGGACCCTCCAAGGGGGTCCTCGTTGCGGTCCAGAGCTCCGTACGGATTGTTGTCTTCATCGTTCCACATCTTGAAGGCCGTCGCCGGTATTTATGTGGCCGTTGTATCGAAGACTGGCGGGCCGGAAGGCGCAGTACAGGCAGCCGCGAATATAAGCAGCTGGTAGTTAGTTAACTAGCTGGCTAACTGAGGCGGGAGTCGTGCGGACTGTCGCAGCACGGGATATCCAATGCGGCGCTGCTTGTGAAATGCCGGCGAAACGCTTGGATAATATAGGCTGATGGCCGTGGGACGGTAGTCATGGCATCCAGCCGGTCGTTAAAGCAATGCACGTCTGGCAGCAACAGGGTGGAAGTTGACGCTCTTGGCGCGCGGCTCCCCACGACACCCGCCCATGACATCACCAGCAGGCATAGACGCGGGAGGCGAAAAGGGGTTGGAGGGGGGAGGAGGAGGAATACAGCGACCAGCAAACATGTGGACAAGAGATACAGTGTCTAGCAGTCTATCTGAGTCTATGGATAAGGATACGTTGTCTAGATGCCCGTCACGGACTCCTTTATGGTGTTTCTGGCGCTTGCTTTGGCCTCGCGGCAGCGTTCGAGCGGCCCCTGAGAGCTGCTCTGGCAGAAGACGAATACCCCGAAGCCGCTCTACGACGGGCCTCGCGTCTTCTCTCTCTTCTTCTCTTTAGCCGCAGGTTGGCTCTGTCGAGTGATGTGTTTGCCGTCCTGTCCTCCACCAACTGGTCTGCCTCATCGTTCGCTCTGTCCGGCGTGTCCTGGTTCTCAGCCGGCTGTTGCTCCCTGGTCGTCCTTTTAGGCGTTTCCACCGCCCCCTTCATGAGAAACTTATCCTCCCCTGTCTCTTCTTCCGTTTGCTTGGGTTTGACACGCTTTGTCTTCCGTTTCTTCCGTGGTGGAGATGTGCTGTCTGGCCCGGAGCGCTTCCTCGAATGGCGGCGTCTTCCTCGACTCCTTGACTTTAATGCCCGTCTCTCCTTTCGTTTCCTTTCGCGACGGCGTTGCCAGAGAATAGTACCCAGGCCGAAGAAGAAGAGGAAGAGCAGCAGGGAAGCCGCGAGGACTCCTCCTTGCTGCGCTGATGTCCACGAATTCCAGTCTGTGGAAGATTCTCGCGGTGCCAAAGATAGCACTGGTGGTGTCTTGTTTCGATATTGCCTTAGAAGAACTGCCGGCATATTGGCTGGTTTGTGTTCTCACGGTGATTCCTTTGCTAGAGTCGATTTGGTGTTAGCACCCTTGAGCTATCCAAGGCAAAATATGAGACAGATCTTTTACCGAGGAGTGGTGTTCAGCAAAGCGATGCATAGAAGACGAGTGTAGACGTAATATTAGACAGTGCTATGGAGCATATAAGGAGTGAATGGTACTTGATTGTGTGTATCAACTCATATAAGAGAACAAACAAGTCGTTTTGTGGGTTCCAGACAATCGAGCTGCCCGTAGAGTAGACGCTCCAAAGGAGTTTCATCAAGTCCGCCAATGTTTGTTGTTTGGACAGAAACGGGTATCTTCCTTCAAATCCCTTTGAACATCAAAACGCACCAAAGAAAGCACAATGTTTGTATGTTTATCTCCACGTCCCCCTGAAAATACGGCCTCTCCAACTGGTCAAACTGAACTTCAATAGCCAACCGGGCCCTATCCCAACTTCTAATACCGATAGCTGTAATGCATGGCCTCCTTTTAACATGCTACATGTGCTGGCTGAGGCTGTTGAATAGGCTGAGGAGCACGATATTGAACCGGCTGGTGACGGCAGCTTCGATGTGCGGCCATCATGGCACTGAGCTCAGCAAGCTGCTCAGCCTGCTGGATCTCCTGCGCAACCCGAGCGGCTTCTTCTTCTCGGGTTTCCTGCTGCATCCTTGACAGAAGAATTCCATGTCTGATGGCCTCCAGGATGCGTCTGCCAATTTTCCATAGTATGAGAATCATCACAGGAGTCATCAGAAGAAGGACAACTATCACATAGTTTTCCGTCATTTTAAAAGATCTTGTCTGCTTCATATTAAGGGGTCAGTTTAGCTTTGGCTTATGGTTAGATTGAAGGAGACCTACCGGTTGGTAGAAGACGTAAAACCTCTGCTTCTTAGGAACGCTCTGGAGAATTCTTGTCTGTCCTTGCGGTTAGTCGTCGATGCTAAGGATAGGGTGTACGGTTTACCTCACCGGAGGTGGATAGTCGATAGATCAGGCCCTTGTGGTGGATGAATATCAAAGGATAGGAGTCAGAGAAAAATGAGAATGAATATTCTATCAGGATATTCATGTTGTTGACGCCGCCTGTATACCTATAACGTAGCATCGCCGCGGCAACACAGTGGTTGCGCATGTTTCTATGATGAAGTTGTCCTGAACTCTACCAACAAACCCTCTAGAAGGGAGCTCCAAGCTGGATTCAACTCTGAGGTGTATGTGCAGGTATAAAGAGCCTGGAGCTTGTGGGTCAGTTCTATAGTGTTGACATCTATAGAAACTGATCTATGTGTGAGTAGAAGGACCTTTGCTCCATAAAGAATGCGAATACCAATCACAAAGACGTCTGTATTTGATGTCCAGCCCAGCAGAGAGTCCTTGGATTTGTCTGCTGCTAGTTGGATTAGAGAATCCAGTCCATCCATCACCCATGTGCTGAAATGCCCATATAGAGAGCAGTTTATGGCGCCCTTTTCAAGTTGGATAAGATGCTGGCCCCATAACTTGATCTCCCTAACTTCATCAATATAAAGATTTTGTTTCTCCTCCGCGAACAACGCTGTTGATTCATTGATAGCCTTGTTTAGCGTCTCAGCCACAGGGACAAACAGTCGTCGCTGACTAGGCGCTCCAAGGAAACGTTGAAGAGCACCTTCAAATACTCCGCTGGACCCCGGGTATTGGCGGGTTAACAAGTCTGCGATGGCAGAGGCAGACGCAGCAGGAAGCCTGAAAACCATCAAATCATCCGCGAGAGCTTTGGAAGCTACAAGAGTGGCTGCCTCTCGGATCTCAACATCATCATCATTGAGCATGTCGTACAGCACAAACATGACATCAATGAGTATCGGTGTTACGGGAAATTGTATCTTTGCAGCCCTTAGGCCTATAACCAAGGAGTTTAAAGAAGTTACAGCCGCAAATCTCGTTGTAAACACCTAATTAGTGGTTAGAGTAAAGTTCATACTTAACAACATGTAAATTGCACTCACTGTCTCATCTCGCATCGAAACTGATAACTGCTGGACAAGCTTATTGAAACGTTCTATAAAGGTAGAGTCGGAGCTTAGAATGCTGGGGCTTTGCCTAATATGTAATGAAAGTAGACATCCTTGAAGCCGGATGGTGGCATCGGTCATTTTGCGGCCCCATAGAGGTTCACCGGGGCTCTCTGAAATGGGGAGCGTAGACGACCATGATACCAGGAAGTCGAGTTCCCTGAAGGCTGCATGGCTTTCTTCTGCACTTTCCTGAATTGCTTCAAGCTCGTCCGAAAGGCTCGATATAGCAATTAACCTAGTATCCTTCGAAAGGCCGTCTGTGATTATGCGGAAATACAGCTTTAGCCGGTCACTACGAGAGCTCAAGTGACCGAGTGAAACCATGGAAAACCGCCCTAGTATGGATGCAGCAATATCAGCATCAACGAGTGAGACAGTTTGGATGAACTGAGCCAAATCGTCAACTGGCGATTTAAGCAAGGCCCCAGTCATTAAATAGCTAAAGGCGATACTCTCTAGAAGGAGAGATGACGATCGTTCCATCGGAGAACCAGGCTTTGGGTTATATATGATATTTTGATAGTGTTTATCCAGATGTAAGATAGTTGATATGGCATCGAAATGGTCGACAATAGTATCTAGAGTTACACGTCAGCCAGGAACAAAGGCAGAAGAAGTATACAATGCATTTTACCTTCAGTTCCTTTTGTCATTCCACTTTGTAAGAGGTCGTTGATAATCTCAACGAGTTCCCTCAGGGTAAAAGGTGAGGATACATGACGTCCTAAATTGGTAAACATTGGTTCAGTGGTGGAGACGACGGCAGGGAGTAATGCTAAAAGATATTTAGTGCTATGAATATCAAATAGTGTTATGGATCGCTTACATTGATAGTATGCTACAGGCGCAGCACATATGCGTCGAAGCAGATATTTGATGCATAAAGCTATTCCGTGTAGCTGGTTCTGGCCCTGTATCGATGTCTTAGATAACTTCAATATGACCGAAAGTATATCGTCTCTGTCAACGAGAGTGGCATATGTCCTTGCAGCATGATCACGAATCCCCCATACAGGGCTGTCGAACTGCCATGAAACCGATTCTAGAATGCGCTCATCTTCACTTGTAGCAGGAGAGGGGAACTTGTTTCCGATAAGTTCCAAGGCAGGGAATACTCTTTCAGTGGTAATCGATAGCTGCTCTGATAAAGTATTATCAGAGGAACCCTTTGCCGCCCCTTTTTCAAGAAGACCGGTAAGAAGTGGTATCAGGCCAGGGAATCTGTGAAAAGGGATGAGTTGCTTCGGTTCAGAGCCATTAGGGACACCAAATCCCAAGTTAACTCCATTCGTTCGTCGACACATTCGTTGAACCAACGATCGAAATAACATTAAACCACAGTTCCGAATAGCCCATCTAAAATTGATTAATACCTAGCCCATTGATGACAGTGGGGCCTAAGGGGAAGGGGCCTACATTTCAGAACCGAGACATTCAGCAGAGATACTCAGTGCCGGCATCAAGTACTCTTCTGTCACTGTGGCTAGATTCGTTGCAGTGAATATATCTTTTAAGCAATTCATGGCGTGGACCTGTGGAAGCTTTACATCCACCTGTTCCGAGACGGAAGTTGGCGGAATTTTGGCGATGTCCTGGAGCTTTTCCATGATTTCATGGAAGAATGGCCGCTTTGCAGATGATGCTACGCCCAGAGCCAACGCAGGGAGCCCTGCAGACCGACGGGTAAGTTTTGCCGATTGACCATAGATAGTGCTCAATATTTCCTATCAGATACGTTAATACGTTGTATATGGCGACATTACCAGCGTATCTCCCCTACCTTAAACCAAGTTTGAGGAAGTTCGGCAACGGCATTGTCCTTCGAAACACTACATCTCTGGCAACAAGAGACAAATGTTTGCGAGACTGCGCTGAATGCACCCCGATGGCGTAGTTCTGCTAGCTGGGAAAATGTAAGGCTGCCAACCCTTGCAAACTCATCATAGTTCAGACCCTCCTGAGTCCCCAAAGGAGCAAATGAGGTATTTGATAGGATAGCATTCAAGAGTAAGCTAATGGCAGTTAGTATGTCGTCCATAGACGAATATTTCATACATGCAAATCATACCTAGATTCACGGAGAGCACGCCAACAACAAGATAGAATGTCTTTAGGTCCTAATAGATCAACGGAAGAATTTCCATGCTCCCTTTCGGGAGAATCGACACAAAGTACTGCCTGAACATCCGACCACATTGTTTCACAGAGAAGGAGAGTCCGGTTCAGTACATGCCTCCAAGCCGGCTCGGAGTCATTTTCAGATGATATGACTGAATGAAAATTAGGGCTTGCCATTATGTATCTGAGAGTGGTGAGTAGCTATACGGTGGTAGTATCGAAAACTGGGAGTACGAACCTTAGTGCAGATAAATGGCCATGGATAGGAGTATTACGCAACGTCGTTATATCGGATAAAGATGTGACCTTCTCTAGTTTGGTGAGTATTGAATCAACTATATCGTACTTATAGTCGTAAACAATTATTTGCTGTCCAGGACAACGCCCGGTGTCGGCCAGATCAAATAAAAGATGGTAGATGCGGGCTACGCCATCAGCATGATCAGCTCTGCTTGTTTGGCCTGCCATCTCCTCTGCCCTGGCTAGGGCATCCAATAGTTGGTTATAAGGGTGGCGATGCGTCCTTCCATCGATACCAGAATCAGTGTCGGCAATATTTTGGGGCCTTAGGAAGGAGGCCGGGAATAACCCAAGTAATGAGAGGGAGGTCATTCGGATTTCTTCATAAGGATTGGTTAGTAAATCCCCCAATGCCCTGAAAAGGCTAAATGTGAATATGTCCCTGGAAAACGGCCAATTTCTTTGGTCGCTGCCAATTTTTGAGAGCTTCGTGGGATCAATTCTGGGGTCAAGGCCGGATTGGATAATAGTTGCTAACGCTTTCAAAGCAAGAATGTGCGTTTGATAAGAGGCGTTTGGTCTAAGTTCGGATTGTAGGAAATCTATATACCAAGATATAAATGATTGTGCATCAAGGTGTGCAGACTCCTGTTCTGTCGCATCCACTCCTGGAGCCGGCGAGCAGGTTGATGAGCCGCCTCTGAGCCGAACAGTAAGTTTCCGGATCATGCTTACAAGCTCGCTTCGGACGTGAGCATCTGCCTCAGCGTGGATGAAAGGTATCATTTCTTTAAGGATTAGTAGAGCATCGGAAGAGAAAGGCTTGGTAGTAGATGGTGCAGATATCAACAAAGATAGAACCCGCACTCTGATTTTGGCATTTGAATGTATTAAAAGGAGCCGTAGCTTTTGGCTTTCAAGGACTAGAAGTTTGTCCGGGGAAGATGAACTGGGAGCTTCTATGCTTAGGTTAGACGGATGATATAACGAGTCGAGGGGGTGAACGATGATACGCACGATCTTCATGTACTAGTCCGAGCTCCTTTCCTGTTTCAAGAACGGCGATAAGAAGTGCAAACTCAGCAGTGCCAGTCTCGCCATAGTTTTCTGATAGCAAATCTTGGAGAGGCAGAACGTCAAGGAAAGACGAAAATTCAGCTGGCTGGCCCCTGAAAAGTAAATGAAAAGCGAGGCTTATAGTTGCATCAAGGTTGTCAAGGTTCCGAAGTGATAAATACTTGAGGGGAGCAGCCCAAAACGGAGCACCGTTTCCTGGAGTAGAATACTGGAACAGGCCATCTTCAGACTGCTTTTTCAGCTTGAAACATAGTTGAGAGAGAAGGGTGCCGGAAGAAGTGACTACATTCGCATTTTGAAGATGTAGTAAGAGAACTAGACATAATAGCTGCGCGGTTATCGTACCCTGCTCCTCTACGGAGACTGAGGGTCCGCTACCGGTAAAGGTAGAGATGTCAAGCCCAACGTTGGTTGCATGCTCGCCTATAACTGGAGTCCAGCTGTTGACATTGGCTTGAAGCCATTTCTGTAAATGACTGATTAGATCTACAGCGGGGAAAGCCTCCTTTCGAATAAGAAAGTGGAGAGAAACCACTGATGCCTTTAGCCTGGTCAAGGGTTCGGCTAGTAAAATGGTTTTCACCACTGAGTCAATCAAATAAGAGCGGATAGAACCTGCAGTATCCGGATCGGAGTGAGTAGCTAGAATATTTGTGAGAGTGGCTAGAATCTGCTTCATAGGCTTTGGTGGGCTATACTCGAACCGATCGAGGTATACCTCAAATACGGCAAGCCAAGTTTTTTGAGATCGAGCAAACTGGCACACTTCTGAGCCTTTTGCCGTTAGTGCAGCCTCTAGAAATGCGCATATAGCATTGCACACGGAAGCCTGGTGGGGTATAGGGAGTGTTGTGTCCTCCAGCGTATGAAAGAGACATCTCCACAGAGAAAGTGATTTCCTAGGAACAAATTAACAACCGGTCTTAAACATGTATTCTTGCCTGGTCCAGATTATATCTCACTCATAATTCCCAGTTTCTAGTAGCAGGCATTTCAGCGGGCCTTGAGTAAGGGTTCTCAAATCGGGCTCGGGTATAGTTTTTGGAGCCTCCTTAGCAGTTGAAATATATTCATCAAGGTCCAATCTGCTCCTCACGGGCAATATCTTTTCTTCTGGCCCACGATCAGCCATCATAGAGCCCATCTTCCCTTTCATCTATCAAATATCAAATTTCATGCCGCATTTCTTGATGCTTTTTATTTTTTTTTATTTTTTTTTTTTAGGGGTCGCGATAAGATCACGTGACTTAGTTCGATCAGCTCCTCACGTGACGGTATCTCGACTTTTTTTTTCTCTTTCGCTTTTTGACGTCGAAAGACGAAGAAACGGAAGAAACAGACGGAGAAGAAGCACATTCGACGAGCAATTCCACCAGTTCACCAGTTAATAGGAGCGCGGCCTGCGCAGAGACGTTGTTTTATATTTCATTATTGTATTATTATTTTTTTCTTTCAAAATAACTTTTTAATTTACATCCGCAGCCATGTCTATCTGGGACTCCCTCTCAGGCCGGAAGAAGACGACCGGAACCGCTGAATTCGATCCAAGCTCCGCTACAGATGTCAGCTCGTTTCTCTCCAGCACTGCCATCCCTGACCCCTCAGAGCTGCATCCTCTCGCTGGCCTGAACAAAGACACCCTCGACTATCTGACCCTCGAAGACTCGGCGTTGAGCGACCTCCCTGGCTCCCAATCTGCTCTGCCATCGAGAGGGTGGTCTGATGATCTCAGCTACGGTACTGGAACAACATATCTCATTGCCCTTACGACAGGAGGTGCCTGGGGCCTCATTGAAGGATTGAAGAGATCGCCAGCTTCCGCTTCACCGAAGCTGCGTCTTAACAGCGTGCTTAACTCGGTGACCCGGCGAGGCCCGTTCTTGGGTAACTCTGCAGGCGTTGTTGCGTTGGTATATAACGGTGTGAACTCGACAATCGGCCATGTGAGAGGAAAGCATGATGCGGCGAACAGCATTGTTGCCGGAGCTTTGAGCGGCATGCTTTTCAAGAGCACCAGGGGGGTTCGGCCGATGATGATTTCTGGAGCCATTGTAGCTAGCATTGCTGGTGCCTGGACTGTATGTTCTCGTTTAACTGCCCGTATATCGGAAACGTTTCATTCTAACGCGCTTTTGAATAGCTATCTCGACGTATCTTCTTTTCCTAAGCTGGGGAGGGATTGACGAAATACGCCCTCCCGCCTGCCATATAATATATGCCCCCATATCTAAACGACCGTCTGTTTCTTTGCCGCACGATAATCCATTTCGACAACCGAACCGAGAAATGCATGATATATCATGAACATCATGCGATACAAAGCCATACTCTCCAACTACCTCTTTGCCCGACTTTTCTCTCTATCTTCCACCCCCCGTGTATTACCATATTTCAGTTCCGAGCGCATGGCAGATCCATTTCCACTCTGGCGTGTGTGGGCGGTATTCAACTTTTAGTATTTTCCTCTCCTTTTATAAAAACGGAAACGTGGTTTAATGCGTGGTTGGTTTGTACATATAGAGGCATTTTTCCTGTTCTTCTTGTCTTGTTTACGGCGCCGGCCAGTTGGTTGGGCCGCTCCTTGTGTCTTGATATACAAAATATATACATTTCCTCAGGATTATTCTTGGAAGGAACCAACTGTCTCCAACAATCACCTTCGAGCTTTCCTTGCCGCGTTACTCATGAAGGTGCCGCCTTCCCAAAGCCTACTTTGCGCTTTCCCCAAGCATTTGCCGTGTCCAAAAATAAAACTGCAACTGGTTTTATCAATAATCAATAGCAACAAATTACAGGCAGCTTCATCAATAGGCTGGTTCCGGATTAAACATGCTGACGAGAACTTCACGACCACTTACTAAGGTCCCCGAGCCAGACAAGCGGCCCACCGTAAGAAACATGATCAAATGGCTCTGGCATGATGGGTTTTACAAGGGAGTCGTTGGCTGGAGAAGCAACGTGGAGCTGGGAGATACCAGTCTGCCATCAGACGCGTTTAATTCGCAAAGGAAACGGCACAATATGACGCGACTTGAAGATTTTGACCAAGTGGCAGCGTGTTTTAAAGACGAGTCGTGCCCCCCAAACTTTGTGGAAGAGATGATAGAGAAGCACAGCGAACTGATCCCAAGAGCAGTGAAGAAGATCAACAAGCAACTTTTACATGCTGGAGTCTCCCGGGAAGAGGTCGACAGGCTGGGTAAAGGACACGACTCGGGGAATAAGGAAGCATATGCAAAGCTTGACAGGCTGGTTGAGGCCAGACGGAAGATACCACCAGAAGGGAGGGTATATCGCGTAGTGTTTGGCAAGGTGGATGGTAGATGGCTGAGCCAGGAGGTCCCAGTGAATGCTAACTGCACTCTGGCTGAATTTGACAGCAAGACACGAGAGTATAGCCTGGCTTCATGCGAGGGCAGCGGAGTTGATGCCATGGTTGGCAGTGGCATACCAAGGATGAACGAGAGGCGAAGCGAGAGTCAATGGCTCTACAAGCTTGTACCAGCCGGCCAGAGCGTGGTTAAGCAGACTGAGGAAGGCTGGAGGAGACTTGAGACGCCGCAACACTTTGAACGCTTGAAGGAGAGGCAAATGCAACACAGGCCCATGACAGTCCTGATGTGTCGAGTAGGTTCCCTACAGCGCAGAAAAGCATGATTGGAAGAGAGACTGACTGGGTATATATTATGATAGGAAGAGATGCTGCACCATCTGATGCTGGTAGCAGATCCAGCCCCCGAGACCAAGCTCCAGACGCAGCCCGAGCCGTACAGAAGAATCCTGCTTGGAACCGAGGGTGGCGAGATTGCTGGAGACCAGGAGGAGATCTTCCGCGTCGAGGCTGAGACGGAGGCCTGGGCAGCAGAGCATGGCTACGAGCACGTCGACAGGTCTACCATATACGCTCTGCACCCTCGCCTAAAGAACTGAACCACGGCAGGCACTTACAAAACAGCCGCTGTTGGATGATGAGAGTAAAAAAAAAAAGTGAAAAATAAGAAATAAAAATAAAGTATTTAAGGTTTCGCGGCTATTTTAAACCTTAAAAACTTTATATCTTTAGGGGGCGAAAAAAAAAAGAACGGGGAAAAAAAAAAAAAGAGGACGGCAGAGAAAAGAAACGAGAGAAACGGAAAAAGGAGAGACAAAAGAAACGCAAGAGAGCAAGGGAATGCATAGCTGGAGAGGCAGAAAGAGGCTCCTATTGCGGAGGATCCCTGTCTGGTTTCTCTGGCCCAGCAGGGATGCAGCAGTCAAGAGGCAGAAAGGGCGTAATTAGTTAGGGTTAGCTAGCCAAAAGTATTATTGCTGTTAATGGGCTAAACCAAGGAAAAAGAGTAAAAGTAAATTAAGCAGAGGTTAACAGAGGATGCCTTGTGATCTTACCTGCTGTGCTATAGCAATACGAATGATGTGCAGAAATGCCTCTGCTGCAGCTGGGCATCCTATCACAACTAGCGCCTCCGCGCCTTTCCTGTGGCTGAGGACAGTTAAGAAGAGAGAAAGAGAGAGAAAAACTCCTCTGCCCCTCTGGAAAAGAGCCCTGCTCTCTCTGGCCCCTACTGTGAACCAACCCTTCTCGCAGGCCTCTGCCCGCCAGTCCTGCTGCCCGCGCCAGTGACAGAGCCCTCCACGCCGCTGAATGCCATCCTCCACCTCCATGGTAGAGCCTCGCGGCTGTCCAGAGCAGGCTGAGCCCGAAGACTTCCCGCCGTCGCATCCGGGTCTTCGTGACTCGGGCATCGCGACCTCGCCCACTGCGCTGCCCTTCATCCCTCACCTGGCGCTGCAGACATGTCCGCCGGCCAGAGGCGATGCCAGCGCGTCTGCAGCAGGCCAGCAGCAGCACCACAACGGCCAGCAGGGCCAGCAGACGCCATTGGCGCCGATAGTTGATTCGAGCCCAGTGACGCCACGGCCGCCGGTGCTGCTGCAGCTGCGTACGGACATTCCATCTGTCCATCAGCCGCCCCAGTATCTCCATCAACCCGTATCTCAAGACCAGCAGCGTTACCCTCAGGAGGAGGAGCACCAGCACCAGCACCAGCAGCACCAGCATCAACATCACCTGCAGAGCCCTCAGGGCGCCGGGTTCGACCAGTATCTCCATCTGAGCCGGTCGACGGCCAGCTTGCCACGCAGAATCCCCAGCATCCGCCATGCGCTGGCCGAAGTGCACTCGAGTGCCGGCTCTCTCTCGCCTGGCTCTGCCTTCTCATCGCCCCAGCTCGCCGGGCTCAGCGATCTCACTCCGCTGCCCTCGCCCATACAGCTGTTGGCCTCGCCTCCATGGGGCTCGACCAGCACGTTTTCGCTGTCCCGCGTCTCCTCAACAGCCTCCAGCCGCGAGCTGCATCTCCCCCCGCCGTTGACAACTGCCCGTCCGAGGCCGGTCCAGCCAGCATCCGCCTCGATATCTAGTGCTACACCAGCCTCCCCAGAGACCACTACCAACCCGTCTCAGCTCTCGGCGCCTAAGCGTGACCACAGGCATACCCGCAACCGCAGCCTGAGCGAGTATGTCCCGCCAGCTCTCCAGGTCCATCCCCCAACCCGCAAGGCTGCTGCGTCTGAGGCGGCCTCTCGGGCCCGGGACAGGGATGCATCGAGGGATGGACGACCCGGTCCGAATATACAGAGGGAGCAATACTTGGCTGCGCAGCGTGGCATAGCTGTCCTGCCACCGCCGCTCCCTACGCCCACGTCTGCCCTGGAGCCGTCTGATTTTGGTGTATTTGATAGTGAAGTCTACGAAGTCCAGTCAATTCGGTCCAAGCAGCCTCGCAGGTACCGCTGGCAAAAACTCCTGGGCCAAGGAGCCTTTAGCCAGGTTGTCCTTGCAGCCCGGGAGGAAGACGGAGTAGTTAATCCCCAGACTCGCCGTCTTGTGGCCGTCAAGATTGTTGAGTACGGGCCGGCTGGAGGAGCGGACGAGGAGCGTGTCGAGGTCTCGCTCAATCGGGAAGTGGAGATTCTCAAATCCATCGATCATCCGTCCATCGTCCAGCTGAAAGCCTTTGGAAGTGACCCGAAACGAGCCCTCTTGGTCCTTGACTACTGCCCTGGAGGTGACCTATTTGAATTCGCCAGCATGCGGATGAAGCGGATCAATCCTCCGCTGATCGAGAGAATCTTCTCCGAGCTCGTCGATGCAGTCAGGTATCTCCACGGAAATCACATTGTCCACCGTGATATCAAGTTGGAAAGTGAGTTTATTCATTTGTCACTCAAGATGGCACTGGTTATGTATAGTTACTGACTTCCATAGATGTCCTGTTGAACATGCCATTTGCCAAAATGCAGGAAATTACTGACTGGCGACACTATCCTCGTGCAGTCATAACGCTGACGGACCTGGGTCTCTCACGACGCATCCCACAACCCCCTGAGAGTCCTCTCCTACGCACCCGCTGCGGTAGTGAAGACTACGCTGCCCCTGAAATCCTAATGGGCCAACCATACGATGGCCGGTCAACTGACGCGTGGGCTCTTGGCGTTCTCCTCTATGCCATCATGGAAAATCGTCTACCATTCGACCCTCTGCCTGGCACTAGGGGAGACCCAGCTAAACTTCGGGCTCGTACTCCACACCGTATCGCCCGTTGTGAATGGAGTTGGTACCGTTATGCAGATCCGGACGGGGACTGGGACCCAGTCAAAGGGAGAGACCTCGAGGGGCCCCGGCGCTGTGTCGAGGGTCTTTTGAAACGTGGAAGTAAACGTACGCATCTTGACGAAGTGGCTGATATGGAATGGATTAAGAATGCTATTGCGACTGATGTCCTGCCTCTGAGACGCGGTGACGTCGAGGTTCCTTGAACGAACGAGTCGAGATGGGTAAATATTTTCTTTTACTTTTTTTCACTTCGTTTCTTCTTCTTCTAACTACTTTGTACAACTGGTTTGAACCCCCCCTTCGCTTTATTCTTTTATTTTTCTTTTTCACTTCTTCTTTACCCCCTTTTTCTTTACTTCTTTTACTTTACTTCGCTTCACTTTTCACTTCTTTTCTTCGGCATCTTTCGATATGACGCTCGCTGTATTTCTTATACCTCTTTGCCCTTTCTTTTACCTTCACCTTCTTTTCTTTTTTTCACCATTTCATATTTTTGTCCCTTTTGTCCAGATAATTACCACGAAGCAATGCATCACTCGCTTGATAAGCGTCTGTAAAATAGTTTATATGTACTATAAAGTAAATAATATTAATATCAAGAGACTTGCGTTTTGTATGTTTTATGTTAATCACGTATTAGTTAATCATGGGTAGATACGGTCGATGGAAGTATTTCTCCTGTAAAATGAAAGCTTCTCAGACTAAATAATTAGGCAGTCTGTTTTGCAATGGTAGGTCTGGGCAAGCTCTGGTAACTAATTTGGGGGCTTGGACCAAGAGGCTTGGGCCGGAGAGATGACCTTGCATCGGACCGTCCCGTAACCTTGGAACTTTAATCACCAACGGTTCCGAGTTAATGAGGCTCAACTGAACCATGACTTGCCTGACCTCCAACATCACCAAGAACTTATAGTGTAGCGCAATCTGTTCAATTTAGCAGGGTGAGAAAGCAGTACAGAAAAAAAGCTGACAAGCTAGCTATTGCGCTAGTTATTCTACGGCCATCGTTAAATCCTGTCTACTCCTTCAATAGATCAGTATCATCTCCAAAGCATCGAGTGCGTAGCGCCTCAATTTTTTGAAGAACCTCCGGCGACTTGAACACATATCTCTCAATGATGCCTGGTTCCACTCTACTTCCAAAGTATGGATGGAAGTCCGGTAAGCGGCTAACCATTGTGGACTCGTTGATGGGTGATTCTACCCACATCGAGGTAGGCTCGATGTCGCTGCTCAAACTATCCTTTCTACCGTCTTGTTCACCAGGGCGTTCTGTGACATCAATGCCTTGCTCCAAGGCTCGTTTGTCTATATCAGCTAGATAGAAAGGATTAGCGTTCTTCGTAGCTGCAAGACGAATGCGCCAATGTGGCACAGGATTGATAGATTGATATATATCTTCATAGTCGCAGAAGATGCATGCGATTGCAATCTGCTCCTGCATTGACGGACACTTCTTAGCGAGAGCCTCGAGACATTTTCGATGGGGTTTGAGAGGCCACCAGATGAGATACGGCTTGCCCTCCATCTCGTCGTGAAAGCCAGAGATATCATTTATCATGATCCGGCGGGCATTGATGGCCGACCTTATTCTCCAGACGTCTTGCTTCGGAATGCGGCTTGTGTTCATCTCAAGTTGGTCCATCCACCACCGTGCAAACATGGTATTATGGTATATGCCGCGGGTAACGCATGTTACTTCCGAGTGAGTCATTTCCTGGGGGTCCATCAGTCGGTGGTATCGATCTATATTGCCCTCGTATGCTGCCATATCTCTCAGGAGTTCTTTCTTTACAGTTGGAATATCAGCTGGAAGAGGTTGGTAGAACCATTTGGCTTCTTCTGCGGATAGACACTTGTACTGATCATCCAGGTAAGCAGCTGCTACATCGAGCCTGTTGTCTTCTTCGATGTCTTGATCTCCCTGGTCATATTCTCCGTCTTCCAGCAGATCCCCACGGGGCTCTACCTTCCATCGCACAGCCGTGTTTCCGTTCAGATAGGCTGGAAACTGTGGATTATCAACATTGATACCACGAGTATTGTCATCCAACACCGCATATTTAATAGGTGAATCCAGTATTAGGCGGTAGATCTCACGGCCACCATTAGTTCCACTTTCCCGCGCCTCTTCGGCAATAGACACTTCAGGAAGCAGCTTGAAATCTATATTAAAATGTCAGCTCTGCAAAATAGACAGACAGGCTATGAAGAGACTACCAACTCACCCTTAACGAGCTCCTTATACAGATCGGCATATCCGGCAGCGCCACAAGCCCGACCAACCTGGTACAACATAGCAGGATACCGATGCACTAATTTGCGATAGGTATCTGCAGAGGCACAATCTGGAATCCATATGCAGTACGGTTGCACTCTTGGATCCTCCATCCCTTCAGGGATGACGTTGCTCATTATCAGTCGTGCGTTGCGTGCGCGTGCAAATTGAGGTATGGTCATGTCGTCGCATATGCGGCTCACTCCAGGGCTTGTTGCATATTCATAGGAAGTCCGTATTCCTCGAACGACGCACCATCGAGCAGTCTTGGAGGAGAGATCCTTGGGCACGCCTTCAGCCTGCAAGGCGGCTACGCACTGTCTGTAGCTATATGGGCGTCCATCCAAATCCGAATATGGCTCTGACTCTGGATCCGACTGGTTGGTATCCTCTGGAGCCTCAACAGACTGTGTTATCTCTGGCATATTTGGCTTCTCTGGTTTGTCTGACATTTGTATTTCTGGCTCCGGACTTAAATCTGGGGCGTTCTTCAGGCAGAAACGCTCTCCCCCCGTAGTTAGTTACTTGGTTTCACTGCTTTAGTGATAGAGTAAGTAGTTGTAACAAGATAGAGCTTAACCAAACTCGCAGTAGTTAGTACTCTTTGACTAAGTAACCAACACAGTCCTTCAGCGTATGCTTGCTGCAATATATATTTATTTAATTAGGCCTCAAGGTAGTAACCAACTAGCATTTTAAGTCATTAATATAATTAATAAAGACGATCTGATAACAAACTTGCAGGGTTAAATTAGAATTTCAGGCATGAAAGCGGGTCCGTTAATGGCGTTACACATATAAGTAGCTAGCTACTCTGAAGATTGTATGTTTGCTGTATCCACCATAAAGCGAGCTAACTACTTAGATCTTCCCTTTCTGTACGTAGATACGCAGACTAGAGGTGTAACTTGCGGTCGGCCTCCCTCCACGATGTCAAGAGGCGGTGGTGCGTGAATGCTCCGGGTCCGAATTCCACCTTTCCCTTATAATTAGGATCCCCAAAGTGCCTGACCCAGTCACCGAAATCATCAGCGTTCTTGAAGCCAAGCCCCCTAAGTTTTCCCCCATTGGCATCGAAGGTTTCTCTAATACGGAATTCGGGGTACCTAGACCCGAGTGGAATTTTGGAGTCTTTCCAATCGAGCTTGACGTCGAGATCGAAACCGCCATCTTTTACCGGCGAACTCAACTTCTTCAGAAGGTAGATACTTGTCGTTTCCTCGCGTAGGGTGATAGTTGCCTTGAGGGCTTCTTTCATGAAGGGAAGATTCTGCTGGAAGATACCCCTGTTCCTGGGATTCGCGAGGTGCTGTAACAGTCCGCCCACAAGTCCGTCTACCAAAACTGTAAAAGACGTTCTGTGAGGATCCTTGGGGTCATAGAAGTTGCGTGATCCGCCCCCACTGCCTGGCTTCTTCTTGCCCCCTGGAGGTTTGTTGAAAGTCTTGCCTCGGAGAGAAGGGTCAAGGGCGTTGACGCTCACTTCACCAGTGAGTTTGTACTTTAGCAGATCCGCCACGGCATCTCCGACCCTTCCAGGGGGGTCGGGATGAGACAGGACGGGATGATCTGGTGGAAGTGGTCTGTCCTCGACTCTAGCGATGAACTCGGGGTAAGTGAGCATGCCCCCAGGGCCAGAACCTCTGTTATTTCTTGATTCCTGGCCTTTCTGCTGTTTGAACGGAAGGAGGTGCTGTTGTTTATCTGGCCCTTCAATCAGACTACTCCGTCGATATGTTGTGTTAGTTATCAAAGCGTTGAATACCATGCTGCAAGCTAGCCGTGTAAGAAGAGCATCTCACCAGAAAGTTTCGTATGTGCCCCAAAAAAATAATCTCTCGTAACCGTGCGCAAGGAAGTTGTCCGCCTTGACAGGGCCAGCCAGCAAGACCAGCCATGCCAGGACGATTGGGAGCACGGAGAACCGTACCACGGAGCTCAGCATGTTCGATGATAGCCGTTTGATATCAGATTAAGAGGGAAACACTGTATATTCAGGCTGATGAATGGATGATTGAGGGAAAAAAACAAGGGAATGGCAAGAAGAGATCTCGCCTTCTTATATCTTTCTTCGAACACATAGAGGCCAATATCTACATCTTGTGTATTGCCATATCATCTGGAAGCCCTACCGGCGTGATGTGTTTCTTAGCCCATTTTGCCGATACTTGGACGATATCTCACTGCCATGCCTTGGTAGAGTCCCAAATAGTATGCCCGTTTCCTAATCAGCCCGTCACTGCAAGGTGCAATCTGCAGTCCGTCCCAAGGCCCCATCGGAAGGTGGGCTATAAAAATAGAGCAGGGGTATAATATTGTAGTTAACTGGTCCTGCAGGCATAACTAACGGTAACTAAACGGGGTCCCCGCGTCTAGTCAAATGGAAAGCTCGCCGAGAACATAATGCAAGACATCAGCCACAGGTAGATCCTGGGCATGCTGGGTAGTGCAATCGTTATCTGTTCGTTCTGTCTGTTCTTCTGCCAAATCTCTCTTTTAATTGATGGCTTTTTCTTCCCTTCACTTCTGGATGTTGTTTTCGATTGATGTTGATGGCTGTCACTTGTCTCTCGTATTATTGGATGCAGTTGCGGAAATATTGTAAATTCCTATTGGTCAGTAATCTGTTCACACTCGGAGATTCAATGCAGTTATTGGCTAGCTGCAGTTAAGAAAATGGGTTTCCTTGATCTTCATTGGACATGATTTTAACTTTACTTGGAAATAAAATTCATGATAGGCCCATCACAAGACAAGAAAAACTATTTCGCTGCAGCCATAAAACGCCGTGCTATAAGTCTTGGAACCTGATAAGGAGGATGGAGGAGTCGGGGATACGGGGACGATGAGCTTCTTCTTCTTCTTCTTCTCTGTCTGCTGAAAGAAAAAGCCGTTGGGATCGTCGTTGTGCATGCAGAATGCAGATACGAGAGAGAATATGTCCATCTCGGCCAAGAGATTAAGTATATACAGCTAGGGAGTGATTATCGTCGTCAGGCAGTCATTGCGATCAGCCTTGGATTGAATGCTGGCGTGAAGGAGAAGCCAACGGGTTGGCGATGAAGATTCACGAAGATAAGGATAGATCCTTCTCTAGAGACCATCGGAGCGTGGGTGGTGGCCAGCCTGAAGGCTCATAGTGATATCTGTCAGGGGTAAGCATCAAAGGAGAGCAGAGCACAACACCGTTGAATTAGCATTCTCTACTCCGTAGTCATTGTAGTATAACTAATAGCTAATGGTTACTTGGCTGAGTCTGTTCTCTGTCTAATCGCCGTAGCTTGACACTGCCTGTAGTGGTCCTGAGCATCCGGACTTTGATATCACGATCAAGACACCCTGACCACCAGTGTATATTCAGTCAATCTACTGCTACAATATACTCGGTACATCATGTAAAATATCGTCTTCATGTCCCTGGCTAGACTCCCCGTAGTTTGAATCACTTTGTAGATAGAGCGAGGCAGCGAGATCGGCCTATCAGCGCCTCCGCATAAATAATCTCGCCGGCGTTAAAGACGAACAAAAACCACCGCAACAAGTCGAACCTCGCTGAAGACGCCGACGAAGCATCTCACAGCGCCGCGAGAACCCGTCGAGATGCTTCGAATCCAGCGTGCCGGGCGTCTGTCCTCGAGGGCTCTGCTCCCTCTGCTCCCGTAAGTCGAGTTCGAGTCGCCTCTCGAAGCTCCCCGGAGCTACCCCTGCAGAAGCGAAGTCGGAGGAGTCATAACAAGCCAGCTAACTGACAGCCCTCGAACTTCACAGACAAACGGCACAGCGCAGCGCCTCGTCCTCGTCGAAGAAGCCCGAAAGCGAGCTCAACAGCGTGTCGAGACATGTCACCCAGCCTATCTCGCAGGGCGCCTCGCAGGCCATGCTCTATGCCACCGGCCTGTCGACAGAGGACATGTCCAAGGCGCAGGTTGGCATCTCCAGCGTCTGGTACAACGGCAACCCATGCAACATGCATCTGCTCGACCTAAGCAACAGGGTACGGGCCGGCGTGCAGAAGAGCGGCCTGATTGGATACCAGTTCAATACCATTGGAGTCAGCGATGGCATCAGCATGGGCACCAAGGGGATGCGCTACAGCCTGCAGAGCCGAGACCTGATCGCGGACTCGATCGAGACGGTCATGGGCGGTCAGTGGTACGATGCTAACATCAGCATTCCGGGCTGCGACAAGAACATGCCTGGCGTCGTCATGGCAATGGGCAGAGTCAACCGGCCGAGTCTGATGGTCTACGGAGGCACCATACGTCCTGGCTGCGCAGCTACTCAGGGCAACGCAGATATCGATATCGTCTCGGCGTTCCAGGCGTACGGCCAGTTTCTGACGGGCGAGATCAGCGAGGAACAGCGCTTCGATATCATCCGGCATGCTTGTCCTGGTGGCGGTGCCTGTGGTGGAATGTACACGGCCAACACCATGGCTTCGGCCATCGAAGTGATGGGCATGACCCTGCCGGGCTCTTCGTCGAACCCGGCCGAGTCAAAGGCTAAGTTCATCGAGTGTGAAGCGGCCGGAGGCGCTATCAAGAACCTTCTGGCTGAAGATATCCGGCCGTCCGATATCCTCACTCGCCAGGCCTTTGAGAACGCCATGGTCTTGGTGACGGTGACTGGAGGCTCGACCAACGCAGTTCTGCATCTTATCGCCATTGCAGACTCTGTAGGAATCAAGCTAACCATAGACGACTTCCAAGCCGTCAGTGACCGGGTCCCTTTCCTCGCGGACCTGAAGCCGTCTGGCAAATATGTCATGGCTGATCTACACAATATCGGTGGAACCCCGTCCTTGATCAAATTCCTGCTCAAGGAGGGCCTCATCGACGGCTCAGGCATCACGGTGACGGGTCAGACGCTGGCCAAGAACGTTGAGAAGTTCCCTGACTTCCCGTCTGACCAGAAGATCATCAGGCCGCTCTCTGATCCCATCAAGCCAACGGGTCATCTACAGATCTTGCGTGGTAGTCTTGCGCCTGGAGGCAGTGTTGGCAAGATCACCGGCAAGGAGGGCACACGGTTCGTCGGTAAGGCCAGAGTGTTTGACCATGAAGACGACTTTATTGCTGCATTGGAGAACAAGGAGATCAAGAAGGACGAGAAGACTGTCGTTGTTATTCGATATACTGGTCCCAAGGGCGGTCCAGGCATGCCAGGCACGTATACTCTCTCTCTCCCCCTCTCTCTCTACCTAAAACTATATCCATGTATACTAATATGTTTACAGAAATGTTAAAACCATCATCTGCCCTAATGGGTGCAGGATTGGGCCACTCCGTTGCCCTAATAACTGACGGCCGTTTCAGCGGTGGCTCCCACGGCTTTTTGATTGGCCATATCGTCCCCGAGGCCGCCGTGGGTGGCCCCATTGGACTCGTTGAGGACGGTGATCAGATCACGATCGACGCTGAGAATAGGCTTCTTGACCTTGATGTTGCCGAGGACGTGCTTGCACAGCGTAGGGAGAAGTGGTTGGCTCGAGAGCAGGCTGGTCAAGGCCGGCCTACCGGACTGACTATGAGAGGCACACTGGGGAAGTACGCCAGAAGCGTCAAAGATGCTAGCCACGGATGCATAACCGACAGCTTCTAAGAAGGGAGTTTGCATTTAGCACTCGATAGTATCGGGGGGGATATAAAAATGTATACTATTCTGGCCTAGCAATGGGGTTTAGTCATTTCTAATCATATTCCATGTATAATTTGAGTGTGTCCTGTCCCTAGCTATATACGCGAAATTTGGTTGTAAGAGAAAAATAAAAGGAAATAGATCCCAGAATTCCGCATATGCACCGTGCCGTGAACATCCTAGGATTCGATTCCCATGTCATGTCTGGTCATTTGGTAGTTGTCTTGCCTGTATAACTCCATCCCCCATAGTAAGAAGGGTGTGAAAAAAAAAGCCGCTCTTGCACCAGGCATAGGAGGGTTGAAAGAAGAAAAGCAAGAGGTAAAAAAGAAGAAGAAGAAGAAAGAAAGAAAGAAAGAAAGAAAAAGAAAAAAGAAAGAGAAAGAAAGAAACGAATGTGAGGGTATCGAATACAACAGAAAAAATAAGAAAAAAGAAGAAAAAGTCCTTTGTCCTTTGATCCAGATTGTTCATCAACCAGCCAACCAGTAAAAATAATGGAATTGAATGGGTATATCATGAATTGAAAGTGGTTGAAAATAAAGAAGAAGGAAAAAAAAAAAAAAAAAAGGACAATGAAGAAAGAAATCATCGAGCAGCTCTGGCGGTAACGGCATCCGTGGCCAGAAGCTGGATACGCCGCTCGTAAAGGGTCATCATATGCATCATAACGTCTCCAAAGACAACGCCAGCCATCTGCTCGTTGTTTGTCAGGTAGGCTTCCACTACATCCTTGTCTCTAGGGTTGTGCTTATCTCCACGAAGAACGATCAGGCAGCCTGGTAAGGTGAGAGTGGGCGAGGGTATAGGCCAGGTGACTTCCGGTTCAAAGTCGGATTTGTCAGTGCTCTCTCGACGATCCTTGAGGAATCCTAGCTTGCTTGGCTTGCTGCTGGTCGTGGACGAGCGAGATCTGCTGCCCTGGGTTGAAGGGGCAGGCGACTTGTAGAGGTTGATGAGGGAACGGATATATGGCTTGTCCGCGCGGCAGACCGGGTCGCCTTCGTTGACAAAAGTGTAGAAGAGCCATTTGGCGTACCGTGGGTCTGACGGTTTGTTGATCGGCAGCAGGGATACCGGTGGAGAGCCAAAGGTAAAGCAGTGGATGCGCTTGAAACGGTCACGGAGGTATATCAGCTCCGAACGCAGGGTGGAGGAGAGGATATGAGCGTAAAGTAAGCTGGCAACGGCACCGCCAGCAGAGTGGCCTGTGATGACAAGAGAGAACTTTGATCGAGCGGGATTCTCGGCCAAGAGCTGCTCAAGCCGCATAGCCACTGGACGGACCATCTTTCGAGCCACTGAAAGGAAGCCGGCGTGGCAGAGGTTACCCGGGTCATCGAGGAACCCGGTGGGAGTTGCGGGCTCCGCATTCATATTGGTAGCCCAGTCGGTGAAGGAGGAGCGGGTGGTCCCTCTGACAGCAAAGACGATGAGATTCATATGATCGAGGGCAACGGACTTGATGACCATGGCCTTGGTGCCCAGGTAAGGGTCTCCTTCGACGTGAGTCTCCCGCTCAACAGACGAGGGACGGTTGTAAGCGCTCTGGGACGATTGGGCAGCCAGACATAGCAGCGGCCATGTTGATATGAACCTGTCATCGTCAGTATATAGAAAAGAGGAGAGCAGATAGGGAGATGTACAGATTGAGAGGGACGAGTTTAGGTGGCAGCCGGGAGTTTGCGTAGTGGTATGCCTTTGCAAAGTAGTTCGTCTTGTGGGAGGCTGAGGAGGAAGAGCGCAGAAAGCTGCGTCCGGAGCTGGTCTTGGAGGCCGCATCAGGGCCGGCCGGGCCAGCATCAACATCTAGATCTGCCACCGGTCAGCAACAGCGTATTATTCATAGCAAACAAGAACGGCGGTAACTAAACATACAGAGGTCTCTCTCGCGGCCGCTAAAGACCTGCATGTCCATATGGTTGATGACCTCGTCCAGCTTGTCCGAGAGCATGTCTGTCAGGTCTATCGACACATCCGAGGCCTGTCCAACGTCCGTGGTAGCGCTGCCGCCCCGGCTGAGCCGCGAGGGCTGCGAGACGGCCGTCGCACTGCCCATCGACCGAGTCCCCCGCCTGTGGCCGGCGCTCTTTAGCGAGCGAGGCAGCGAGGCCAGCGAGGCCGGGTAGCTGTCCCTGTCCTCCCGGGGCGCGGCGGCCACATAGGGCGGAGAGGTCGGCGGCGAGGGCGGCAGACGGGGCGCACTGTAGCTGTTGAACTCGTAGCTGTAGTCATTTGGGCTGAAGGGGTATTGTTCATGGCGTCCTTGATGCTGATGAAGGTGATGCTGCTGGTGGTGCTGGTGCTGGTGATGCTGCTGCTGGCCGCGCAGGTCGAAGTAGGACTGCTCGACGGCAAGGCTGACGTCCGGCGCAGGGCCTGGCACGGCCGCATAGTCTGGATAGTCGCGCGGCGCCATCTGGGGATATATCTCTGCGTGGTCTGGGGCTTGCTTTGCGTCTCTGGCGTGGTGGTGGTGGTGGTGCTGGTGCTCATGGCCGTGCTGGTGATAGTAGGCGGGCGGGAAGGGCAGCGGAGGGCTGATAGGCAGCGACTTGACCGAGGGCGCCGGCCGGTGCTTGCGAGAGAGCATCATGGAGGCGACGGAGCTGGCGGCAGAGCAGCAGACAGTCCATCAGCGGGCTGGTGAGGCTGGGACATAAGACGGTCTTCGGTGGTGAAGGCGGTTGGGTGGTGGTGGTGAAGACGAGATGTTGTTCAATTTTATACGGAGGTGAAGGCGAGAGAAGCGAGAAGAGAGGCTGAGCGAAGGATGCGCCAGTGACAGCGAGGGCCCGCAACGACGAGCAGGCGAGGTAGCTATAGCAGACGGGGGGACGAAGATGCCGATGCAGAATCGATGCAGAATCGCGGGATAGCAGCAGGACAGACGAAGGGCAGAAGATGGAGTACGCCGGTTCTCTATTAATATCTTCCCTGCCTGTCCGCAGGGGTCAGGGGCCGCCGCGCCGCAGGAGAAAAAGGGGGGGAGGGATGTTGGTAGCCGCAGCCGCAGACGCAGAGCGGACGCAGGGCGGGAGACGGTAGATATAGACCGGGAGAGAGAGAGACAGACGGGCGTATAGTTACAACAGACACAGGTCGATCCATGTGTATATATGTATGTATGTATATTTGCTTGATTATGCGTTGAGTCTATAGCAGATACACTCTTGCATCCCTGGCCTTGCATGCACTCTATATAGACCAGACCGTTGAAGACGGAGTAGAAAACAGTAAGAAAAAGGAAAGAAGACGAAGAAGAGAAGTATTAAAGACGTAGGTGTTTAGAAGCGGACGTCCTGTAGGACGCTCGCGCGAGCCTGTACCAGCGCGGTGATCTCCAGGATGAACTCGTACAGTATCACGACGTTGGTCAGGATATGGTTCAGCGAAGCCCCGTCCTCTTTCTCGCTGGCCTCTTCATTCTCCCCGGCCTCAGAAGGAGCAGTGCTGGAGCCCGGTGTCTCGTGGACGACCTGGAGGGAGGAAGATGGCGCTTGCGAAAGGGGGTGCAGCGTGGCCGGCGAGGGCGAGGAGGATTCGGCCGGTGGCTGGACATTGACTCGGGTCGAGAGCTGTGGCGGCGAGGGAGACGGCTCTCTTCCGGCCGGCGCTGTTGTAGTTGTAGTTGTTGTTGCTGCTGCTGCTGCTGCTGTTGGTGCTGGTGCTGGTGCTGGCTCCGTCTCCGACTCGTCTGCGGCAGAGACAGACTGCTGATGCTCGTCTTTGCCCTGCTGAGTGTCGGTCCCGGTGACTTCGGACTGGTCCTCGCGGTGCAGCAGTTCCCGGCGAGCAGAGAGCAAGAGCTCAAAGTCTGGGATCTCGGTGCGCCAGTCCTGGACCTGCTTGACAAGCTGCTGAAGGATGGCTGACAGTACCGGCTCAGTCTCGGTCTTCGTCTGGCTGGTGGCCTCGACGTTGGCGGCAGTAGCAGCAGAATCCTCTGTCTGGCCGTTGGAACCAGGCTCTTCAGGGTGAGACAGAAGCCAGCCGTCCAGAGATATCAGGTCGGACGAGGCCAGGGCCGAAAGGGAGTTTGTCAGAGCCAGGTTGGTCACCACACTGTTCGTGAAGAACCGACGCAGCAGATCCAGCATCCCCGAGAACACTCCTCCCCTGACGTCGACGATCCACGGCACCACATGGCTCTGACCGTGCATCCGCTGGTAGAGTACCGACAAAGCACTGGAGATGTAGTTCTCGTACGAAGGCTCTATACCCGGATCATCTAGCAGATCCGTAGCATATGTGAATAGCCGTTGCACCTCTCCGTTAAGCGCAGACACTGTACGCAGCTCCGTCGGATGGGAACTCTGGTCCCTTGCGGACTTGATCAGCAGATTCGCAAACTCATGGTGGTGCTGTATCACAACCGTTATTAGCCGCAGCGTTGCCACAACGGTCTGCCGGTTGTGCGACCGTATACCCATCAAGATAAGATCGACCAGGTTGAATAGGGTCGGAGATGGTTTGGCCGCCGCCTCAGCAAAGGAGGCCAGTATATCCAGTGACTTTCGCCGGCTCAGCGACATACGGCTTTTCTTGGTCGATGTAAGCCTGATATGCTGCTGCTCGCTGGCTGGCGAAGCGAGCAGGAAGTTTAGTATCCGGTTGACCAGGACCGGCTGGTAGATGGACTCCAGTATGCGGCTCAGATAGGTAATCACTGACGATGTAGAACCGCCTGCTACGTCGGATGATTCCAGCAGCGAGGGATATCTATAACCACCAGTTAGACCGTGGGAACAGATTACAAAACTTAGACAGAACACCTACAGAAGCTGCTCGAGAAACAAGACCTGGAAGTGGTCGAGAAGCGTGTCAGTTACTTCGGGCGATTTGCAATGGTCGATGGCGTCCTGCCAGAATAAAAGATAGGAGAGAAATGCATCTAGCTGGCCCTGGTGCGAGTGATGCACGGTGTTATCCAGATCAGTGTGGTCTGATAGCGCAATGATAGCCGGGATATCCTCATGGCTGTCGGTTGATATCAGGAGCCTGTCTAGCATGTTAGCTTCTTTTGTCTTTGAAATTCAATCCTCAGGGTCGATATATCTACTACACACCGGCTGAGTTGGCTGTAGGAAGCACCAAGTCCAATAGCCATCAACGTAGCCATGTCACTCTCGATAAGCCATCTCTCCAGTTCCTTGACCTTGGATGCAGTCTCGATTATATATAGCAGCCCTGTCCGGGCAAAGTCCCCCGTCCTCCCTTCGTAGTGCACATAGTCCACCAACAGATAGAAGAGTGGAAAGTCGTCTCTCCTAGTAACACCTGCAAACCCCTTACCAGCCCTCAACGACGGATCTATCCGTTGAGGCTCCCCGGACCCATCCTTCTTTTCCTCTGGCGAGAACCAGGCCGGTAGGATCTCTGGGCGGAGGCGGATGACGTTGGCGACGCCAAAGACAAGCTCAACCAGCTTCGACTCCCCGTCTTCGAGATCACGCCGGTCGATGCACGTCGAGGCATTACCGTGCGAGACCAGGTCGACCAGGGCACGCGAGAAGACGCTGCTGTCCACGATCCCATCCACCTCAGACTCGATCAGGGTGTTCAACAGCACAGCCGCAGCCGAGACCACGCCCGGATCGTGCGTTGCCAATGCCAACTTGGTCACCGTCAGGTATACCTGGGACGTAGCGGCGTCTGAGTGACACGGGTGAGGCGACGGCCCGCGAGACTCGTCTCGAAGGATGGAATTGAGGCGGTTCAGGGAGCTTCGAATCAAGGGGATCGAGGGCGATTCAGGAGACAGCGAGGGCGAGTTCCGCCATATTTGCTACCGACAGCCGTTAGCCCATGGCCCTAGAGCGCCAAAACTTCTCACTACGCATCCCCGGCTCAACGTACGTAGAGGGTATTGCATGTGTGCTTGAATGCTGCCAGTCGTTTTCCAGTCGGGTTCTTGCGCAGGGCCTTGGACGAGCCCGAGGCGGCGCCGCCTATCAGTCGAGACCACTGGCGGCGAAAACTTGTCAGCAGAAGCGGATGGCCGTCAGGAGGCGCGGATTCTTACAAAGTCCATGACAGCTCTTCATGTCTCCGTGTCCGCTTCTAAAGGGCGCGGCCGGGCTGTGTCTGTTCCATGGTCGTGTGTGTGTGTGCTTGTGCGTGTGTGTCGTTGGTGAGACATCCAGATCTTCGTCCTTAACTACTGGAGCTGAACTCTTATCGATAGTTAGTTCACGAACTAGCGAAGCCGGTCACTCTACGGCTATTACAGAACCAGCTGTGCTTTTCACTACGGAGTACACTACTTTACTACGATATATTTCTGTTGACCTTGGGATGTACTATTTGGCATTGGATGTGGGATGGGGCGGAGGTGTGGAAGGCCACTCATGCTTATGCTCCGTAGGTAGTTATACCGATAAATAACTAACTAGTTACCCAAGAAAACTAGTTACCGGCTCGAGCATGAATCTCACTGTCCTGGTCGATACTGGCGGTTGCTGCCTTGGTAGCGCCAGTCTTCGCTTGGGCATGCCTTGGGGTGGAGGATTATCTATCGCCCCATCCTTAACATACAAATCTTGCCGCAGGTATCGAGCATCACTTCTAAACCGTTGTTTCTTCCCATTCGGACGTTAGTCAATTGATCGCTTCAAACACCAGGGGACTGCTGCGTCAGAGTAAGCCATCTTAACAATCTACTTTGAAGCAATTGATTAACGCTTCTCGCTCTCCAGCCCTGTCCACAAACTAGGCCCCTACAATTAGTTACGCAGTAGCAGTTAGCGTTGTCATCAACAACATCTTCCTCTCTTCAACACCATAGCGGGCATCTGAGGTATAAAGACATGGGACTATCCAAGGTCTAGGCTTAGGTTCTATTCATATACCGACTCACCGAGCCAGGGCGAAGAACTGCCCTTAGACCGTTGACCCAGAGTAGCTCTTTGGACCCACCGACGCGGAACTGAGTTTCTCGAAGTAGTTATTTGCATCGGTACTCGAAACACCAACTTCCCCAGCGTTAGATGAAAGTGGTAAGGCCATTATTGGCGGCCATAGCGGTAATCCAGTACTTGGCGTTTATTCTGGGCCGGCGGTCAAACTGATGTTATATCTTCAGTCTTTCTACTCAAGATGATAGATTTCATCCTCATTGCAGTCGTGGGTTTAGTGCTTGACGAAGACTTCTTCTTCTTCTTTGTTTTTTTTTTTTTTTTTTCCCGTTATCTTTATAGAATGAACTGGGGAATTCATCGTAAGACGGTCTTAAATCAAATGGACTCATTCAAATGGAGAGGTGGTATAAGGCATTCTTGTGGTGACTGTGGCTATGGCGTCCTTTATGCCGAAAAAAATGTTCGCAGCATATATTGCCTCTGCTATATTAAGCTCTTATAGGTAGGACAGCACACGAAAGTACAGCACCTTCATCGGTAGTACGTATTTATGTCGATTAAGGAACATTGACAGTGATAGGTTCTCTAAGGCGACGGATCACTAGTACCAGCAGTTAGTCGTCATGAAGCCGGGTTCCCAGGTAGTCATGAATTAAACAATAATAATAACTAGTAAACGTGTGGGAGATCAGCAATAAAAACTTCCCTTAAAAGGAGAAGACATGCAGGGCGGCCAAAAGGAACTGGATGCGTAGAATCCCCCTAATATAATAAAATAATATGTCTGTAAATTTTAATATTTATATAATCTAGATTTTCTTTTTTCTAATATAATTACTCCTTTTTTTATTACTTTACTATTACTTCTATATATTCTTTTTCTAAATAATATCTATATTTATGGCTTCGTAGCCTTCATATTATTTACTATAGCTTTTATATTTTATTTATAATATTTATTATACTATAGATATGTTTATAGATCTATAATTCTACTATTTCTACTATTCTATATAACTAATTAGTAATTTTCGTTCTAGCTAAAAAAATTTACTTACTTATAATACTTATGGGGAGTTATACTACTAATATTATAGCTATACTTATTTATTTTTATTATTAAGTCTATAAGGCTACTTAATTTACTACTATAATATTTCTACTACTAATTTTATATATAATAGCTAAGTTTACTAAATCTATAATATCTATAGCGACTATTAGGCTATAAAATATTTTACTTAAATAGTATAATTAGAGTACTAACTAGACATAAGGATGGATGGGTTGGGTCAAACTCAGGGGGTTAGAAGTTTGCTTATTATAGGCGCGGGTAAATTTATCTAGGTGGTAGGTAGGCTAAAGGTAATATAGACTTTACCTACTCGCCTATATAGGCCCTA